>NC_087214.1:54907926-54932926 GCF_015104395.2 Macrobrachium nipponense | reverse complement strand
TCCTTTTGTCTCTCTGTGAGAGCCAACGCTGACGTCTATCATTTCAAAGAATGTAATTGTCAACAGATACAATGTTTCGCTACACTCGTTTTCTGACCATTTTCATAGGCTAGCAAGAAATACAGTCTAAATATGTAATATGCTTATATATATCAAGGAAGAGGGGTCCAATGAGATGACAGTCGGGTACACGTGTTTTAATAATAAGAAACGTTTCATGTTGTCACCAACACATATACTCAGAACATTAAAATAGAGAATGAAAAGAAAGCTACCTATTTAGGGAGGAGGAAAGAGCTGAAAGACTATAAACGGTAAGGTCTACATACAAAGTTAAGTATATCTTTGTTTTATCAGACCACGGAGCTGATTAACAGCTCTCCTAGGGCTGCCCGAAGGATTAGTTTTTTTAAGTGGCTAGAAACCAATTGGTTATTTAGCAACGGGACCTACAGCTAACTGTGGGGACCGAACTACATCGAGAAATGAATTTATACACCAGAAATAAATTTCTCTGATTCCTTGCTGGCAGAACAGGTCTGCACACAACATAAACCTCATGCCAGAGAGAGGGGAGATGAGGAGGTGTTGGAGTTTAAACTAGGTTTTAAGAGCTTAACAAACAATGACTCAAGGATAGTTAATGGGTAGTTTGCTTTGTGGTGTCAATGATTAGAGAAACTGTTTTTTTCTTTTCATTGGTAAATTTACAACCCTTAGCAAGTGTATGATATTAGAGAAGTTGGGATTATAGATTCTGGACCCAGCTCTGTAACTCAATCCCAAATGGCTGTAATACTGGATTTGCAACAGTCTGCGCAAAGAACCAACATAAATACCAACACACTTGGGAATTCAAATGTATGTATAATATAGGAATTCATGAAATCCATCAATTTGTCGTAATTAAAATAAAATCAATTTTGGGGGGATGTTGGGAATGAGATTAAGTTTAAAAAACAAGTTCGTTTTATAATAAATTTTACTTTTGAATGCAAACTATCTGAATGAATAAAATGGGATGGGGTGCATACATGGTCAGCTTAGGTACATTAAAATTGAGAGTGGGTTTTGACAGATACTTTGCTAGTAATTTACAAATAATGTTAAAAACCAACTTTTTGGGAAATGAGTTCTATACAAAATATTCCAAAATTGGTCTTAAATTCTTAAATGGCATCAGGAGTGTCACTATTCATCTAAATCTCAACGACCTCGAAAAACTATAGATTAGACACTATATATGTCGTTTTAAGGTTATTCTTACATGCAACCTCTTCCCACCCCCTACCTATCAGAACTGAACTTGGACTTGAAGGGTATTGGGAGTGTCATTATTCAGCTCAACGACCTTGAATACTATGGGATTAGACACTAATATCTGTTGTTGTCGGATATTTTTAAGTCACACCTTTCCCACCCCTTTTCATGCCCTGCCACACCTTTTGGGGCTGAACTTGGATTTGAAGGGCATCGTGAGTATCATTATTCATCTCAGTGACCTCAAAAACTATGTATTAGACACTAATATCTGTCTTTTCAGTTATTTTTGCTCTCACCCCAATCCAACCCCCTTACTCACAACACTACCCTTTAGTGCCAGCGACGTCTTAACACCACAGTATTCAGCTTTTACATTTTCATATTGTAAAGCATATTCGATACCAAATCTGATATGTTTAAAGGAAGTCTGTATATTTACGAAATAATTTTCAAAAGTGATGTTAATTTTACATTTGAATATTAGTTTATAAATGATATTTGACAGATGCAGAATACTGTATTTTAACTAAAGAAATATTACTCCCACATATGGAGTATTTTGGACTATGTCAAGATTAGCGAACTCACTATTCTCAAGGCAATGTTATACCAGTTTGGTTTATACACACATACATACACACACAAATATATATATATATATATATATATATATATATATATATATATATATATATATATATATATATATGTTCAACTATCCTGATATGAATATTTCGAAATGAAATGGGCCTGTTTGATGTATACACTAACATAAAAGTTCGATATGGACACAGAAATATAAAATATGAATTTATTTCCCATGGTAACAAAATCACCAATAAAAACAATTAGTCAACTGAATATAAAAAAAAAACATAAATAAAGAAATAGAAAAAATAGGTGGGGAAGGCGCCACATGCAGCACTTGAATGTAAATAAAGCCGGGTTAATCCTTTTACAAACATAAAAAAGAAAGTTTTTAAGCCATATACTTTTATAGCGTAACTAACAAGCTTCACAAAACAATGCACTAAACCATAGATCACTCATCTTTCGTTGAAGAGTGAGCTAACTCTAAACCTCTCAAGTTAAACTGTGAGTTAAACGAAAACGGGAATCGGTTACAAACCTCTTCATACCGAGGAAAGACCTCCAGACTGCAAAAACGGTTTAGTAAAAGTGTCGCACCATTCAACTTCCACAGCTCCCACTTATGACGGCTTCATGGACCATTTAACTTCTGTATCAGTGTTTACAATTGGTTAGCCTTTCTTGTAAACATACTGAATGATTTCTTGTCTAGTGCGGCCCTTTAAACTTATCAAAAGCAACACTATGACTGCAGGAAAAGCATGAATAATTTATTTCAAATATGCTCTAAGATATCGTCGTGCTGGCGCTGCATACCCGCCCCAAGTATTCAAGAATATTAAAGAGAGTTTGCTGTTCTTTAATCAGGACCATATTAATATCCTCTTTTGACATGAGGTCACTTGAACAGCAGGCTTATCCCTGACTTAGAAACACGAATGGTATAAAAAAGGATTAGACATTACAAGTGTCAGGTATAGGTTACGGAATCATTTTAATGGTCATCTTACCAACAAACATTGAAATAATGGCGCATTGCTATCAAAGGGAAATTTTCATCCCTTCACAATCCACTAAACATACTGCAGTTACTCTAATACTCGTCATTATCAGAGCCTCATTATACATGAGTCATTGTCATATTTCACTATCGGCGGTTAAGAATACTTTCTCTAATGCAGTTCTCTCTCCGGAGTGGCTATTAAAGAAACAATTATTACTAAGTCTGGTAGAGCTGAGTTTTTTAATTAACAGAAGTGATCGTGTATCAGGAAATCTCTCGCAGCACCTCACGGCATAATAATGTTAATGAAACAATACCGGGACCTACAGAAATAGATACACTTCCAAGGGATGACAGTAATTTCTTGCTGTTCACCTATAATCAATGTACCTTTCGTCTGTATTCAAAGAAATCACGAAACCCCTTTCTATTCTCCTCCATATAACAAATGTGTAAAGAGGGCATTGTGGTTATTATAATGATATATACGTTCCTGGTAAAAGTGATCAGTAGACTCTAATATGTGTTTCATTTTACGTTTTTCATATCTTTAAATAATAATATCCAGTATACTTTTTTATCTCATTATCATAACAAGAACTATCCAATACCATTTATGAGCGAAACCAGAATGTTTCCGACCTCTCTCTTCCAAAGCAAAACAAAAAGCAGCGACGAACAACTCTAAACAATTAAATTCTCTCATTTTAGTGCAGGAAGCATTTTGTTATTTATGGCAGATGCTTCACAAAGTCAAAGGGTTTTTACGCGTATCAAAACATATTGACGTAGAAACTCACGCAGCCTGAATATCATCTGACACTGATATAAAGGATTTTGTCATTTGTACAAATATTGCTTCGAAAGCATAAAAATAACATGGAGAGGAGAGATGTGAAATACAATATTTTTATACGAATCTACATAAATTTACCTTCGATTGCAACAGCTTTTTAATACTGAAAATTACTTTTAACTTTTGTATTACTTCCTGAATTAAAGAATATCCTTTTTATTATAACTTGATCGCTATGCAAAGAGGAAAGGTAAGAGTGATATTTGACAAAAGATGATTTGTGGTAAATGTTTAGTATCTAAAATAAATAAACAGATTAGTTATTATTATTATATTATTGAGAAAGTAAATCCACAGTAGTATATCTGTTTGATTTTGTTATTTGAAATATATACAGCAGAAAGCTTTCGATGACCTGCACGGTCCTCCTTGTCAATCTGACTATAATTACAAAAAGTGGCTACCTTAAAACTTGATTTTTACTTATGTTTACAAATGGGTCGTTGTTTGAATATGGGTAGTTGGCTCTTCATGTAATCCCTCACTCTCTCAAGGCAAACCAGCTAATCGTCTAGATCCTCTAAGTGGCGGTTCGGCTCTTGAGTCACTTGGGCGGTTGTCCATAGCCGCTTGAACCCTGCACCAAGGGGCACTGGGTGTGTCCCCGTTACCTGAACGAAAGATGAAGGAGCAGCAATATCAGAGGTGGCTAGATTATTGGTGCTATTATTATGCCAGCTGTCCTTATTACAATTCCTTATAAAATGACAAAAAATTGTTTCATTTAAAATAAAATCTTCCTGTGTGAAGGTTTTATTGCCTTCCATAGAGAGACCCCTATTAATAATTGCTCCTTCAACCAACCTTCTAATATCTGTATCTTTATTATTTACGTTTTTTATTCTTTTTTGTATTCATATTAACTTTTGATGTAAAAAATCCTTTTGGCTTTAATGAAAGCATTATTTATGAAATTTTCTGGATACCATAATTTTCCAAAAACTTCTTTTATAGGATCAAATTCGCTGTCAATATATTATTCAGCATCTCATATTTTAAAGGCTCTTAAATTGAAATTTACCTTTATATTTTGTTTTACTTCATTATGAAAAGAATAAAAGTGGACATAAGCTTCTACATTAGTCACTTTTCTGTAAATAGTAAATTTTAGACTAAATGTAATAGGGTCATGGTATATCAAAACATCCAGAAAGGGCAGCTTATTGTCTACTTCATATCCCACTGTAAATCTAAAACCACTTATTTGGGTAAAGATATGTCGATGATGTCTTCGTAATTTTCCAAGGTAATCAAACAGATTTCGAAATGAAATTTTTTTCGATATTCAGTAGCATATTACCGGTCCATTCAATTTACAGCGGAATATAAAGTAGAAAATAAGTCACTTGGAAGATCTAGGCGATTAGAAGATCTAGGCGATTAGCTGGTTTGCCTTTAGAGAGTGAAGGGATAACATAACTAACCATCTTCAAACGATGACCTATTTGTGAACATAAGTCAAAAGCAAGTTTTTATGTAGCAACTTTTAGTAATTATAGTCAGATTGACAGGGAGGACCTTGCAGGGCATCGAAAGCTTTCTGCTGTATATATTTCAAATAACAAAATCGAACAGGCAAACTACTGTGGATTTACTTTCCCATTTTATTGACTGATGTGATTACTGGATGAAAGAAATGAACAATTTATACACCGCTTTATACGCTGAAATACACTACATCTAAAGCTATCTTTTTTACTCTAAATATTAGAGAGAGAAGAGAGAGAGAGAGAGAGAGAGAGAGACGAGAGCAGACAGACCAGACAGACAGACAGACAGACAGAGAGAGAGAGAGAGAGAGAGAGAGATATTACAAGCAAAATATTTTCACTGGCAAACTGAAAGTTATACAAAAGAGCAAGGGAAACACTAACAATTATTATTGCAATAAAGGTCACAATATATAATCATTACAAAGATAAAGTAAAGAGTAAAACTTGACACCAGCATCCTGTCATTTTTATGAAGCTTTATGATAAGACGCTGCCTTTGGTAGTGCGAAATGTGATGAATTTTCTTTTTACATCATTTTTATGGGTTCTTGAAAGCTTTAGACCCTGTGAGAATGCATTATGAAGACGACAGGCTTTTTAGAGCCTCTTTAGATATCAATATTGCTTATTTTATCGTCATGAAAGAAAAGTTGCATTTTTCGGTAAGTTAAAAATGACCCTATGTGACAGGAGAAATAAACCAAAGACCAAAGTGGAGAAACGTGGAAGAACAAACAAAATAAGGATCCTTAAAATGATAATTTCATTTTTCTTGTTTATGGGTATCTTGATACCATTAGCGTCCCCTAGAATGGTGATATGGAAATGAATGAATCTGGAATTTGCAGTAAAGAAAAAAAAAAAAAAAAAAAAAACTCTAGGGAAATTATGGTGAGATCTCGGACATGTTGATGTGGTCGCCTTGCTACATCGAACATCCAAAAGACACTAAGGGTCTCGTTCGGTCCTCAAAATTGCTTTTTTTCTTTTTCTGTGGGGCCGTGATTTTATAGGTCTGGTCTATTCAGGAAACCTTCGGGGTTCCTTTATAGGATACTAGATGCAGGAATAAACGTCTCCTGATATCGAAAGGATAGAAAACCGGAACTGAATCTTGAACGAAATGGAAGACACAATCTGCGTTCCATCATGAACCACAATCTCTCTCTTATGCAGTGATGAGACTCAGTTTATTCTCTTCTTTTATTTCATCTGATTTTCATATCTCATTTCTGCGCAATTTATCTCTTTGCAGGTTTTCTAAACTTCTTCACCACTTACCCAGATGTATTTGTGTCTGTTAAAAGGATTTATAAAAACAAAGGTATTAATAAGAATGTTATCATATAAGAATTAATTACTATATATCTCCAAACATATGATTCGTTTGATTTTGACTTTATTAAGGCAAAGCAGGTGCTATATAAATTTCAATCCTTAGGAAATAATAATAATAATAAAGACGGAAAAAGGAATGACATTTTTTAAATGAAATAAAAAAATAAATGAATAATAAAAAATTGAGTCTGCTTTCAACCACGGACAAGAGGCAGAAATTCCCCAAAGACGAAAACAGGTTCAGGAATTATATAAAATTTACAATCGTAAGGAGATAAAACGTCTGCTTTTTGTGATGTCCACCTTCTCACGAGAGGCAGAGGCGCCATTTTTCACGACTACAACGAACGAACAAGTGAAAACCCACAAGATTCAAGGGATGTCAAGTTCTGAGTTGGATGTATCCGCCCACTTTTCCTGAGGTCATAAGGAATAGTGTCACCCGTAACATCTTTTGCTGTTGGCTTTATTGCCATCTGACTGAGATGTGTGATGTTGTTCTGGTGATATCGTTATTGGTATTATTGTTATTGCTGGCTTAAAATCCTGCATATTTCAAGATACTTATTTCTAGTATTATTTTCCTTAAGCTAAAAACAATATAATTTTTCTTTTCATACAGCCACTCAAAGATTCCTTCTAGCAATGATAACAGACGTGGAGAGAAATATATAGATACAATGTCCACAGCCTCTCTCTCTCTCTCTCTCTCTCTCTCTCTCTCTCTCTCTCTCTCTCTCTACGAGCGAGCGAGCGAGCGAGCGAGCGAGCGAATGAAAATACAAATTGCTCAGCAAAATCATTAGACGTAAGTTAACTTAATGAAAAGAAGGAACCGCTGAGAAAGAATGATACCAAAATCCTTCCCATTTGTTTTCCTTCACAGGAGGTAGCGAAGGACTGAAAGAGAGCACAAAAAGAATATTCAATAAATGCTCACAATGTTGTCAAGGAATTTCCTTTACCTTGAAAACTAAAGTCAAAAGTCCTTCTGAAGGTGGAAGGATAATCCTTTAAAAATGACCTTTCAAATCCTACTTCGGTGACCTCCTTCCCTACTTCACTCATGTGTGGCATTTTCTCTATTAAACTTCGCAGAATTATTTTTATTACTCCTGACATCTCCAAGGGATTTGACAGTGTCTGGCATAAGGCTCTACTACCGAGTGATATACACGTTACGCAGTTTGGTATCTTTACTCTCCTCCACTGCCAGACTTGGGAATTCTCTGTCTGCATCTGGTGTCCGGAACGTAATGAAACTTCTTTCTTTAAGAGGAGCCTCTTTTATGGCAGGGTACACACAAACTTTTCCTTTTCCTTATCCTTTCTTTGAGCGTGGGTATGAAAGAGAGGTACGGCTGCCCGTCCACTCACATTTCAGTATGACACTAAAGCCCCTTCCACACGAGGGGCAAATACACGGCGGGCAGACACTGTTACCAATTTTGTGAGTGGGGCGATCACGAGTGTGGTCCAAGTCATAGGTTTGCCTGCCTGTGACTACTGCCTCCCTTGGACTGTTTGATCTGGTAACACTGTTGAAAAGCGACAGCATTACGGGCAAATTAGAGTGCCTGCCGTGTCTTTGCCCCTCGTGTGGTAGGGGCTTAACCATGAAAACCCCGTGTGTGTCATTTGCATGTGACATCAAATATTAGGAAATAATTGTATTGTGTATCATTCACTAATTCAGTCATCAAACTACCCCATATCTTTCCATGCAAAACGAAAACGTTTCACATCCGCTCTTTCTAAAATAAAATAACAGTAACAAGTGACGTAAGTCTAAGTAATTATGCTTCCTGATATTCAAAGCGAGTGGCATGTCATTTACAGTAAGTATTTTGTAAGTCGTTGCGTTATACATTTAACATAACCTTATGTAAATGTAAGGGAAGGTATCCCGCAAATGATATATAACTGCAGGATGACGGACTTTAAGCTTCAGGTAAAACCTACACGACAAATGGGAAGGCAAAGATGCAACATTAAGAGCGGAGACGCAACACGATACATTTTCAAGTATTCAAAACAAATTTCCTCCCGATATAATATTCACGCTTCAACCGCGGCGCCCTACTAAAGCTGCCACCTCATTTTTAATTACTATATCTAATTCCTGAACGGACTAATAATATCCAGATCAGGAAAAGATCCGAGTTGAAATATCTAAATTTTACAAGAAATTATGATAAACTTTCCTACCCGATATCAGTAAAAAAGGGGCCTTTAAGAGAACTCTGTTCTTCTGTTTTCTTGTAATATACATATTCTAAAAATGAACAATTAAAAGGGCGCTCTGGTTGATAGCAGGAGCTATCGAAGGGTAAGAAGCAGTTTTGTGTAAATTGTTCAAAGGCAAAAATGTGTAAATAAGAAAATAAAATAAAAAACGCGAGTTAATGAATGGGTCTTGCTTTGCTATTATTTTTATTATATTACCATGCACATTATTTAAGGAGCTAATCAGCAGTGGCCCTTTCTAGCTTTGAATTGTAGCAAGTAACATTTCGATGAATTATGACGACTGCAGCTGTTTAGGAGACTGGAATCCTTTCACTAAAAAAGGACTTTCAAGTACCACAGCAAATATTGTACCTACTGTTTATTACGTTGTCACAATTACTCTTTAGCTCTATGAATAAATTATAATTATAATGAAAATGATATGACTCTGAAGATCTCTCATAATCATCTTCGGGAAAAGAAGTTTGATAATAAAGCGACCAATTAAATAATAAGTGATTCGGTGACATCTGATGGTTGTAAGGCTCATAATGATGTTTTCTGGACGTCTTGGGAATCCAGGAAAATAGAATATTATTCTATCACATGATTTCATATAAGGGGCTAAATTTTGATTCAGCTGACCCCTTTGATAATTCACTTTTAGGTACCAAAATGTTGGAAAATACGCCTACTTTTCCTGTCTGCTGGTTTTGAGGTCAGCATTTACCCGGAAACATTTCTAGATTTACGTTTTCTAACCTCGTCCCCTAGAAATTTTTTGCTGCAGAATTTACCGATTGTTCAACTTTAAAGTAGAGTTTCACTATCATATTGGCAAAATCCAACCTTTTATCACTTGTTTGTGTGTTGTTTGGCTCTTTTTTTTATATTCTACAAACCTCACTTTTTGAAAAATCCTAATTTGCAAATTTCAAAACAGCCGCCATTTTCAATTTCCTGTTAAAACATTTTTATGTGAGCCCCTCTTTTCCTTTGTTATTTTAAAGTTATTTTAATAAATACTCTTCGTTGGTCTTGATTCATTTATGTATGTGTTTTTCAAACACGTTAACAAATTTTTTAAGCAGTTTTCGTACCTCATGTTCCAAAACTGTCTTTTTTTTCTCTCTCTCTCTTTTTTTTGCCAGTCTTCCACTAAGACATAAAACGTCTTTTTATGAAGAATTTTACAAAATTTTCACTCATCATATTCCGGCCATTAATTTAACGTTAATACCAAGAAACATTTTAACGATTAGCTTTCATTTAAGTACAAAGAAAAGCTAAGCTCACTAATGACCTCCGCCGTAATATAAAAATTCACTTGGAGCAGATATGACCTGTGGCCATCGTCGGTTGCACACAGAGGTTGCTGAAGGTGAGAATATATTCTCATCGCTGCTGTGTTAGCTACAGAACCTTGAATTCTCTAACGCGTGCGACCAGACGCCTAAATGCAAACAAAGTAAAATATGATGATTTTGAGACATTTGGCAGAGCCTCCAAAGGCCAAATTCTAACGACTGTTGAAGCGTCATCCATTAAACAGATTCTTCAACAGTTAAACTCCCAGTCCTCCGCCACGCCTCCATACCTGTGGTGAGTGTTCCTGGATCCCCAAGTTGCCCTCCGTTGTCTCTCGACTGTCTTTCTTCTTGAAATATAAGTGTTCCTTCTATTCGGTATTTCAATCTTGAATATTTATCAGTTTTAATAATTATATGATAATTGTTGACAATTTAATTTTCAATTTGCGTTTTTGTCTGGGTCATTTTAATGTTTGTAAACTTGTTTGTCTTTTAACCTTCAAAATGGGACAGTTGTGTTCCAGAAACGTCGCCAATTTGGATATATGTCAAACGCCCACGAAGACAAATAATATATATGTATATATTTACACACACACGCACGCACACACACACGTATATATATATATATATATATATATATATATATATATATATATATACATATATATATATATATATATATATATAGATTATATATCTATTGATATATATATATATATATATATATATATATATATATATATATATATATATATATATATATATATATTATTTGAGTCTTTGTGGGCGTTTGATAGTCAAATGACCAGATAACGACGACTTAAATCTCACTAAAACATACAGCCGCCATTCTCTTGAACTCTTTAAGGCCCATCCAGAATTCAATCAAACATCTGACAACAAAAGTCACATTTTTCAGATGTTTTCATTTGTGCTCTTCCTTTTATACCTTTCGCATTTTATTGATCACCCGGCCCTTTTATTTTAACACGGTATTGGCCTTATTGGTTGGTTTGTTCAGTAATAAGCTACATTTTTTCTTAATTACTAAACCAGGCAACCACTTTTACCCTCCAAAATTGGTCCATCTTGAATATATATATATATATATATATATATATATATATATATATATATATATATATATACATATATATATATATATATATATATATATATATATATATATATATATATATATATGTATATATAATATAATAATAATAATAATAATAATAATAATAATAATAATGAAAAGTGGTTGCCTGTTTTCTATTTAAGAAAAAATGTAGCTGATTACTGAACAAACCAACCAATAAGGCCAATACCGTGTTAAATAAACAGGCCGTGTGTAAAAGAAAACATAAATAATATGAAAGGCATAAGACCAAGAATACCGATAAAAACACAGACTCATGAATGTGATGTTTGACATGTGATTTTTATGGGACTTTTGATATGCCTCAGAGTCCAGGAGAATGGCGCCTGATGGGGCATAAGTTTGGAACTGGCAATAAAAGACAGAGGAACTCGTTCCTGGGATATCTTAGGGCGACGTAGGTGGTCGTTATCTGGACTTCTGACTATGATCGCCCACAAAGACATCGGGAGACTTATATCATCTCTCAGCTATTGCCTTTGGATCCCATAATCGGATGGATTTCCTCTATTCAGAGGACCTCTGACTTGCCCAAATGGGTTACTAAACGTATGAATGAATGTCTCTTTCAGGCTAAAACATACACAGCACTGAAGACTGAAATGAATAAAGGATCTCTCATCTTTTTGTCATGAAATTCTGGCTGTTTGAAGGATTTGAAAATGGTCGTTCTATGGGTTTCATTTTCTTTTTGTTTCACAATTATTCTTCCATGAATTGCTCTCTCACATATTCTGCTTCTTTTTGCAGAGTTGATTTAATTCTTTGCTTTCAATCAGATATGTTGGCAAAGACTGAAGGTAAAAGTTTTCATGAAATTGAAGTCTCCTTGAATACTCGCGTCGGAAGAAATGTATATGTAATTAAAAGGAAAAATAAGTAAATAGTTTAATAAATATGTAAATAAATAACAAATGAATCAATAGGTCAATGTTAAATTCAATTCACTAATATCCTAAAATAATCTCATTTAAAATTATGCAAACGAGAGCGATTACTATAACTCCCATTTCACACTACAGCGGCAACATTTATGTGAAATAAGTAAGTGTCCTCAAACACTTTCTCTCTAAGATTATAAAACCAAAGGCGGGTAATTAATACAGCTGTTTCATCCCCAATCATTTTTTATCATATAAGACAAAATTTCAGCCGGTAACTCTATGATAATTCACACAGAAAAGAGAAAAGATTGTTTCTTCTACAAATACCTTACTAAAGATTGGCAATGAATCAATAATATTTTCACTGCATCCCTGTTCCTTCCTGGAAATTCAGATATAAAGACGGGGGAGAGAGTATTACCTGCGCAAACCTTGCATTATTAGAAAGAGCAAAAACAAAAGGGTGTTTTGCAAAATTTGCAAAGATCGCTTTCAGTCCGTATCTTGGACGTTCCGCCCATCGTCAAAAGTTGGGTGAAAAAAGTAGACATTTTAGCATTGCGAGAGCATGTTGAGCACCTCATAACTCTCTCTCTCTCTCTCTCTCTCTCTCTCTCTCTCTCTCTCTCGTGACCGTTTAAAAGGTAACACGATTTCGCTTCGTTGTTTAATTTCTTGAGGAAAACTTCATGTTTATACCGAATATGAATCTATTTGGAATAGAATCTTAAACGACAGACAGACATTCCGCTTTGTATTGCTGCTAATTGAAAGTTTCGCGGCAGAAGTTTATTTCCAAGGAAGAAAAGATGAAAGGAATTCTTTGGGTGGAAACAGGAACATGTGACTGTTTTTAGTAACTTCGATTTTAAAAAAAGTTCTAATTGTCATATAGATGATGTCTAGTATAACATTAATAACATAGAACTGACTATTTCATCATTATTAGTTTATTCCATGCACAAGATAAAAACCGGTAATCATGACTAATCCTTGGCAGAGTGATTCAAGCAGACAGGGACGCCATGATGAGCACACGATGTTCAATACATGGAGGAGTCCGCACGCCGGGAAAAACTACCAGGATGTTACTTACTATAGTTCTTTTTTTTAGTTCCTTACATATTCACCGGCGTTGCAAGTTGTAATTTAAAGTTTGAAGGAGGTCTGAACCTTAATATTCTGAATCTTCATGTCATTCATGAACTTTCCAAATGAGTGAGTTTTGCGAGATGAGCCTCAGTGATTGAAAGAGAACAGGCCATCAAGATATATATATATATATATATATATATATATATATATATATATATATATATATATATATATATATATATATATATCTATATAACTCAACATTCTGCATTGTGCTAGGCTGTGAACTACGTCTATGTTTTCAAGTCTATGAGTGCAATTAGTTTTGAGCTAAACAATGGCTAAGATAAAGACTATTTCCTGCTCGTGTTTTGCAAGCGCGACCCGGTAATGATTTTCTTCTATTCTGAAGTCATAATATTCCGGAGATATGAGACTATTTTTATGTTAGAAACGTAACGAATTGCAAGATTCCTTACTGTATAACTACCTGAGATCATGTACTGTTCATATCTGCCTTGTAGTTCGCCAAGTAATGGCAGAATTTATGACTAAATAAAGGGCCTATTAGTATTGGTTATTTCAACAAAAAATACGTCTTGTATTAAAAAACTACCATACGATATCTAAGTCGTACTACTATTTAAAATCATTCACTAGACGTAACTAGTGTTTTTTCCTATCTACTAAAGGTTTGACAAATACTTCTTTTCAACACAGTTGACGGAAGTTGGTGTATTCTCTATTTAAGGAGATTGAAAAGCTTTATCAGTCTTTGGAGACAACTCACTCATGGTTTCGTCATCACTTACTGAAATCACGATGCTTGTTTTAAGCAAAAATGCTTCAATTATATAAAGATTCTTATACCTCCCATTGTAGTTGTGTTGTAGTAAAATTTATAATAAAACAACTACCATTCATCTGAAATTTTTGGGAAAGGTAATGTATGTTTTTATTTTTCGGCAGACTAAGAGATTCTATACTAAGTGAATTATTTTATTACGAGATAAAGAATATATATACATATATACAACGTATGTGTTATCACACAGACACACACACACACACACACACACACACACACACACACACACATATATATATATATATAATATATATATATATATATATATAATATATGTGTGTGTGTGTGTGTGTGTGTGTGTGTGTGTCTGTGTGTCTGTGTGTATAACACATACGTTATATATGTATATATATTCTTTATCTCGTAATAAAATAATTCACTTAGTATAGAATCTCTTAGTCTGCCGAAAAATGAAAACATACATTACCTTTCCCAAAAATTTCAGATGAATGGTAGTTGTTTTATTATAAATTTTACTACAACACTATGTATGTATGTATGTAAGTGTACGAGATAGCATTGGTTCCTAGCTAATCACTATATGTTATTATTCTGAAGCTACCATTTTATTCCTGCAACTATTTACAAGAATCCTTAACAATCGGAAAAGCAACAAGCCTTTCGTCGATAACTCTTGTTCCTGCATCCAAACACTTCCATCTGTGTTTAGACGAACGGACAAATCCGATAGAAATATCGCGAGAGAGAGAGAGAGAGAGAGAGAGAGAGAGAGAGAGAGAGAGAGAGAGAGAGAGATGCCGAAGAGGAAAGTGGCTTTCGCTTCTTTGATCGCATTGACAGCCTAATGATCTATGAAGTTCTCACTTCCCTCTGGAATGCTTTCTTTCACGGCTTTCTCTCGGGCGAAGGAGAGAGACGTTTTAAAGCTGCAATTATTGTAGACAAGTTTCTATCGTAACGGGCGTCTTTTTTGGGGGTTTAAATGGGTATTTATATGAGGAAACAAGCTGGTTCTAATTTATGAGCTTTTTTTATATTTACAGAGCTACAGCTCTGATACGGAAGCCATTTTAACAATTAGAAAGCAAGATAGAAAAGGAAAAAGAAAGTTTGATTGAATTTTCTTTTACCAATGCGGATTTCTCCGGACGCCTGAATCAAAGACTTCCTCTTAGAAAGCTTTCTTCTATGACGGAAAAAAGAAGGGATTTGAAGCTGCAGCCGTCGTGGAAAAGTTTCTCATTTGAAATTTTTATAGTTTGTTATGCATTATTTTTTAGCGTCGATAAAATGTGAATCTACGAAACTCTACAGGAACTGCCCACTATCGTTTTCACTTCTCGCTCAGCCATTTCACTTCTCATGATAATCGCTTTCTCTCAAAACCTGATCCGACATCATTACTGATCATTACTGATCACGTGTCAATATTTACCCTCTCTTCCTTCCCTTCGATCGCGTCAAGTCTGTGTGGTAGACACTTCATCGATTTGTGTGGAAATTCTTTGCAGTCTTTTGAAATGAAGTTCAGTTGGAAAATTTGGCTCCAATAAATGTCTAAAATATGTAAAAGTTTATCAACTTGATAACTGCCATTCAAATGAGATACTATTAAGATTACCTACCATGTGAATATAATAACCACAATGCCCTCTTAACTTCTCGATTCATTACAAAGGAGTTGAGAGAGCGCAGTGGTTATTAAATTGATTGTGGATCCTGAAAAGCAACCAATAGACTCGATGTACCTATTTACCATTCTCCTCCTTGAACGGATTTTACAGAAACGATTAATTTTTATGAATTTATTCATGATAAATAATTTTTTTTGTCGAAAATCAGTCTTTAGTATGTGAGAAATACTTGTTGCTTTCATACAATGCCATATTCTCGGCAGATGAGAGATTCGTTATAATCAAAATATTTCTTACTGGATATTTATATTATCTAAACAGTATCATATAGCTTCTTGAACCTTGGCTGTCCTTTTATAAAACTTAAAAATCTCTATTTGCACAATCCAGTCATATTATGTTTTGTAAATTTGATTATGACCTTAAAAAATAACAATGAAAATGAAATTCTCATTCCACTCAATTTTCTAACATTTTGGCTTCATCAATCGTCATATTTATGGTTACAGAGTTCGTTGTGATTCAGAAAAAGCTACTTGAAATGTCCCCAATAAAAAAGACCATTGGGTAATGAATCTTACCGATGATGCTCGCAGAGTAAAGGATAATATTTGCACGAAACAGAGAGAAAACCATATAATCTGTCCTCCTAATCTTCTTGAAGTCCATTAAATAAGTTTCCGAAAGATGCAAATTTTCTTTGGACATATTTTCAAGTTTTCTTTAGAGATTCATCGAACAAACGGTTTTTTGGTGACATCAAGATATTTTCTACGTTTGTGCTGAACTTGTACCCCATTAGTAACAGATAAATAAGTGAGCTACGGCTTCTTATAGGAGAATGAATAAGCTACTGGCCTCTCACTTGGGAAAATGGATGAATAAACGTCTGTGGCTAGTCTGAAAAAAGCTTAGATGCCTTCATTTATTTATTTTACTATTAATGATTAATATGAAAACTAAATTTATTCTTTCTCTGTTAAAGAAAAGCAGTCGTTCTAAAACCAAAAGTCTAATTTCGTCACTTTTATTTCAACTTCAATTTACGGTTCGCAGACATTTTTTACATTTCCTCTAAGATACATGAGAAGGCAGCCGTCTTATACAGATTTTCGGTCACAAAAACAGATCACTTTTAGTTCAATGAGAGGTTTCACCTGCATCTTGTGACTTTCACAGAACATCGCCTGAAGTGTATTAAACAGAGTCCTTGAGTAAGTCCGTGGTTGCAGTTTTTAGTTACACTAAAATGCTTTTTTTTTTTTTTAACCTACTCTTCTCTCTATTCGAGGCAGAGGATTTGCTGAGTGATTCTTCATACATAAACGAATTTTTATCACATCACCGTGATTCATATGCATTAAGCTACAAATGTCCTTTAATATCCAATGCACTCTGCCTCGGAATTAATATATTTTCAAATATGTTAACCGACAGGGATTTTTTTTAGTTGATAATAATTTCGTCCTCTCCTGGATTCGAACCAGCGCACAGATGAGAAATCAGGACTTCAGTGAGTTACCGACTAGGTAATTTAAGAAAATACAATAACAATGATTAAACGAACATAGAAATTATAAAAACCAACATGTTCATAGCATCCGACACGGGAAGGCCAGAAAAGTGCGTAGAGGGAGGGATGAGGAGGGAAAGGGGGAGGGAGGGAGGGAAGGAGGGAAGAACGGGATGGGGGTAAAGGACGGTCGAATGCATAGGTCGTCGATGCTTGGCAACTCCATGTAAGTCAAGAGTACACGCCTAAACTAACACCATTTGAAAATGCCCTATATTACCAAAACTTAACGGGAGGTGTCTTGTTCACTGTGACAAAGCACCATTTCGATCAAATAATTAGTTTGAAAGATATTTGCGAAAAACGACGTCTCGCCGTCCCTGAAATGCATAGTAAAGCAACGAGTGCTTCTACCATTGCCTTAATTTATGGAAGTACACTGAATTGTCATTAGGAAAAAGACCAACTTCTTGCTTTTCCTTAGACCTTTTCGAACAAGCGGTGCTTTATGACGTATCTGCGACGCAGAGCCATTACCCCCAACTATATATTTAAAAAATTAGATATCATTATACACTATACTAATTTGCTTTAAAAAATTCGTATTGCCCAGGATAGGTAAAATGACATAAGTCAAACAACCATTTGATAAGGTAGAGGGGGATATGGTAATGGCTGGGTGAGTAAGATCAGCTTTAACCACATTTTCTCAAGTAAAAAAAACTAATAAAATACATATGGCAATGCCTACTACTTCCGAAAATTAGGACGAAGTTTGAAACAGCGCTTTTAGCGGCATGGAAATTCACAACTCGGTTTAAGAGTTGTTTACGAAAAATGCTATTTCATGGCCTCTGGAATGCATAGTATGTCAACACCAGATGCTTAGGGATAAGATTAGTACTCTGTGCCGTTAATCGTTTCATTTTGAACATACTATTAATTAAACGAAGAATTGTTATGGTTTGGTAACTACTCTTGTTCTATCCATCATCCTCGAATTTAATCGGTGTATCAAATAATTAATTTGGATTAGAGTATACGGAAAAGACCATTGAAGTCCATTTAATTATGTTTATACGAATTGAATTAATTTCCTGAATAGAAACGTGAAGTCTACTTATCTTGAGCTATAAAAATCTTGCGACGATCAGCATCCAACACAGGAATAATAAATAAGTCGTTCTTTTTTTATTCCTAAAAAGAAATAAAAATCATTTTCTACGTATCCATCATTTTCATTGCACGTTTTAAAACCGAAGGTGTCGAAGCACTAAGTGATGAAATAATAAAAACTATCTGGGGTGTTTGGAAGCATTCAATGTTTTTGTTTTTCGGATTTGATTGATGCCGTTTTTTAATGCTTTGGTTTCATAGATATTTATATGTTGCCCTTGGCTAACACGAAAGTGAACCATAGAATAGAGATTTCTTTCGTTCTACCCCACACGAGGCTTCATGGCTTTGGAGTTTTCTTTGCACTGAGAATTTTAGTTTTTGGAGTAACAGCTTGTCGACAATGTTAGTGTCAAGGCTTTTTTCTGGACACATTTTATTAGCGCAGTTCGTGTTCTGTTCCTTTAATTACATCTGCAAAGCACAAACAGAATTCAAGTGAAATAAATAAAAAAAAAACTGGAATCTAAGGGTCGCTTGCCTCAAATGAAAAAAAAAAAATTTATTTTAAAAATCAAAGTTTAAAATGCCACAATTCCTGTATATCCTTAGGTACTGAGTTGATGTTTTTTTTAAGATCCTTGGGAGCTGGAAATTGCGTTCCGAATTTTTTTAATAAAAAGAAAATAAAATGACAAGGGGGCCAATTTCAACAGTGGGCGTGTTGTAAGATTTGAATGAATTCTAAACATGTTTTCTGCATTTTCGTGTCAGATATAAAACTAGTGTTATCAGGACACGCCACAACTTCACGGAAATGAAAAATAATGACTCAAGCAATAGCCATTGAAGGAAAATAATTTTCGTTGGAATGTCCATGAGAAAATAGTGTTGTATATTTGGTGGGCGATAAGTGAAAAAAAAAATGGAAAGTGAATGAATCAACAGCGAAGAAACTTCACAATTCCCACAGGAAATAAAAAAAAAAATTAAATTCTATCAAACTTGCCATTAAAAATGACAATAATGAAAGAAAAGCAGTGACATCTAACAAAAAAATAACTAGGAAAACTGTAATATTCGGAAGACCTAAAGCAAAACAAAGTGCAATACAAACGCGGAAAACGAAAGGTTGTTAGACATAAACAATACCAAATAACAACATAAAAATAAACTTGTATACCTTCTAAAAACGTTATATCAACCAAAGGAAAAAATAGTAGTATATTAAAACTCACCAAAACCACGACGGTGCAGAAAATCCTGAAAATGAAAAAAGAATAATATTAGTATTATCATTAATGTGTGTCGTTGTGTCACTATTTGTTTTACTCTTTCTCTCTTGAGGACATTTGGCATAATAATATGAGTCGCTTCCGTGTTGTTTACCAAAGCGAAAGTCGACAACAGAGGGTCCTAAGGAGAGAAAAGGAACTAAGAATGACATATGATGACATCTGCATACTCTGAAATGCATAATACGTCAACACCAGATGCTTAGGGATAAGAGTAATACTCTGCACTGTAAATCGTTTCATTTTGAACATACTATTAATTAAACGAAGAAATTTTATTGTTTGGTAACTACTCTTGTTATATCAACCATCCTCGAATTGAATCCGTGTATCAAATAATTAATTATAAAGTATACGGAAAAGACCATTGAAGTCCAATTCATCATGTTTATACGGATTAATCAATTTTCTTGGAATCAGGATGGGAATATGGTAAGAGTGAACCTCGATTTTGCACTTTTTTCTTTTCGAGCACTTTATCTTAGGTACAGTGGAGACAGGTTGTACTGGGCGACTGAAGACTGGATTGGATGAGACCCATGGATGAGACCCACGGTGCGACTTCTGACCTTGTTTCAACCAAAGTACTCTCCATGGACGACCTGGTCGCAAAGGTCATGGTCGTCCTTAATGTAAAACCGCCAAAAAAAATTCACTGTAACTGGTTTCTAGGGTCATATCTTCAAGTATGTTGGAATTTCATTAGAGCCACGCCCACCACAGGTTTTGTCCCGCAAAAGCCTGTTCCCTTTTTGTGTGTCATTATCATAGATGGAATGATTTTATGCCCAAAGTTTATAGAATCCGACCACGAAACTTAGTTTGCAGCAAAGGAGTGTTTGTTAAGGATCCATTGCAATGGACTGGACATCTTGTGGGTAATCCTGTTTACCCAAGTCCTCTAACCAATTTCCTCCTCCTCCTCCTCCTCCTCCTCTACTCTCTTTCGTTAAATCTTCAACGGACAACCCTATGGAATAGAATGGAATATAGAATTTACGCCACTGGCCAAGTACTGGGACCTATGAGGACATTCAGCACTCTTAGGGACATTGAGAATAAAACAGTATTAAAGGTGCAACCTCGCAGTTGTACTATGAAACAATTGTTAGGAGAGGGTGGAAAGTACGATGGAATTATCAGGATATGAACGGAGGTACAGTAAAATAAATGAAAGGGGATGATGCTAGAGCCAAAGAGACACTGCAAAGAACCTTAGGTAATGATGAGGTGCATGATGGCACAAGCCCCCTACGGAGAACAACCAACATGAAATAAGTCGACGAGCTATAAACCCAAAGGGCCCTAAAAGGGAAATCAGTCTGCAGAGAGAGAGACATTTTAATAGGAAAAGGTGATAAACAAATAAATATGATGGAATGGAAAATAAGACCTGACAGCTGAATTCAGATGTCAGCAGAAAGCAGGAATGAATTTGCTTAAACATTTGGAAATCAAAATATTCCACAGCTACACCAAGCACACTATTCATCAACTGCCCAAATATTTTTCGAATATAGATTAACGCCTTCCCCATTCACTTCTTCAACACATCTGTCTTCCCGGTTGTGCTGACCGTTTCTAGTTTATCTAAAATTACTCATTCATTGTCATACTTTCATACAGAGGCTTTTAAAATGATCTAAATATCCAAATATTTTAACATTAAACAGTTGGGTAAAACAAATGAAAGAAATCACACAAAACTTCAGCAACGAGACAATTGAAGAGAAAGCTATTTTTCCCTCTTTCACCTGATGCATCTCATTGGCCTGATGAATATACCGCGGGAAGCACAATACAAGGGCCACGGGTCGAACAGGTATGCTTGTCAAAAAAGGAGAGAGAGAGAGAGAGAGAGAGAGAGAGAGAGAGAGAGAGAGAGAGAAGGGGAGGGTGAGGGTGGCGTTATGAGTCCTGTCAGACTTCCATGAAAAAACCTTCCGCTGATAAGACATGTGACACTCACAGATACATCACTGATAAACAATTTCTTTTCAAGAAAGTTTGCGATACATTTTTTCATGGTCTTTCTGAGATTAAGTGTCCCGGATGAGATGAGCAACCAAATGCGAAATTCTTTAGAGTAAGAAAACTTTTATTTTTTAATAAAGAAGTAGATGAAGACAAGTAGAAGACGTACAAAGGGAGACAAACAGACTGACAAAAGCCAATTCCTCTGTCCAATCAAATTAGCCTCCGTTGATCAAACACATTGCTTTTATAACTTCTATTGGCATGTGTTGTATCGGCATTAATTGTGCCATCATCAGTCTCGATATTGGCCTTTAATAATTTCATATTTTCGAAAATAGAGGTTGGGGACAATACAACAGGACCCAGATGGTTGAAGAGGAATTGACAGACGTCACTTTAGTCACTGCACTGCCCTGCTATCCTGTCCACCTCTTCACACAAGAGGAAATGCCCACCTGTAGCACCCTGGCATTCCATTTCTATTATAGCGTCCAGTGCACCTAAAGTAGAATTTTATGTACATCTTTATGGAATTTTCCTAAATACTTCAAGGGTAATGGACTGGAATTCTCAATCTGGTTGTTTGTATTTTACCCTGGACCTTTGAATAAAGAGCTTCGAAATAAACAGCACCCAGTATTACTATTGTAAGGATTTTGGTTGCCAAGTCGCGCCAATGTCGCTGCACTGCCCCCAAAACCCCATCCAGGAGATACCCACCCCACCTCCCCCTCTCTTCCTCCCCCAAAAACGAGCCCAGTGCAGAGAAAATAGAAACCCGAGAAAACATCTTTATGTTCATTAACGCAGTTCGAGGGGTGAATTTGTGTTAGGATATACCCATAGGTATATTATAATATAACTATTATCAACAATATTAATGTAAAAGTACAGTATATAAGTAGATGGACTTTTCACTAATAATATACTCATATACAAGTATGGATGTGGAGATATCAGAATGAATTTAGCAAGTCTACATGTTTTCTAGACTTAGAATCGTTATTATCCTGCTAATTTTGACCTTCGAAATACCTGAAAATTGCGGAGATGAACTTGAATACTGGCAACATGACATGATCATGAAAAGAAAGCAAATATTTCAAATGTCAGATGTAAAAAAAATGCTTTTCAGTTGAGCACAAAACAATAACAAAAGAAATGGATTGACTTCCAGATCTTGCTTGTGAATTTTAAGTTAATCTGGCGTAGCCAAGTCAAGTGATTTCCATCTGGACAGAAGCATAAATATTTGAAATGTGTTTTCTTACAGAAACCAATGCTTCGTTCGAAGTAAACTTTGAATAAGTTCTATAACTTCAGAGAAATATATGAATAAATAATCAAAAAGATCTGAATAGACTATTATCCTAAATCTTTTCAGATACAAAAAGTGTTCAAGTGTCACGAGGCTTATGTCTCTCCACTAGTTAATTATGATGAAAGTTTTCATGGTAAAAATATTTTGTTTGAAAACTGCGAAGATTTATTTTATGAATTAATATTTGTGAAGGACTCAGCAGATAGGATGATGGAAACTTTCAGGTGGTTCTTAGATGAAGGACGCCGACTTCCAAGATTGATATTCTCAATATGTAAAACGCCCAGTATCGTACATATTAGAGAACAAATATTTTGTTAATAATCCTCATATAGGGGTCTTAGTGTCTCCAGACTGAAGAGGGACCATGACGCTCCGAAGATCTATGTCGATTTTTAAAATATATTTTTCTCCAATTTTTTTAAATATTACCCAAGACCTATTCTATTTTCGCAATATGAAATACAACACTCACTGAAAACTAAGTAGGAACAAAAGAGAAGGACAACGAAACACAATGTGATATTGACTGGCTTATTCTTTTAAACGTTATGGAGATCATTTCCCGTGAGAAGACCCATACTAATATGTAACAATCACAAGAGAGCGAAGCGTGGAGTTATCGGCTACTGACGGAGGCAGGAAAAAATAAAAGTTCCCTAATAACTTCAGCGATCAGAGTGATATTATTATTTCCTAGAATGATGATATAGCAAGATATTTGTTGCTGGCTTTATTGAGTTTTTGTTATAATGAAATCCGGAAGGAAATGAATGAACAACGAAAGTTTAGGAAAAAGGGGAATATTAACATTACAACAATATTGGTATACTAGTTTTTATTGATCCCGACTGTCAGATATATAACAGAAAATAAAATCCTTATCATATATATTACTGTGACCCTATAAAAAGTCTCATTTAAATATTTATTGTGATGCCGGATTTTTTCTCGTAACAAAGGATAATTGTACTATATATTTGCAGGGAATAACAACAGCACTACAGTACTCCCAAATATCGTAGTAATCGATATGAAAAGTTTTTAAATTAAAACAAAAGGAAAGAAAGGTGTATAGAATTTCTTTATGTATGTATGTTCGTAAACATACATTACATACATACATATATGTATATACATATATAAACGAATGAAGAGGTATGCCCGAATACAGACATCCGACAGGAAGGCGGACAGGATTACTCTTGGTTTGTTTTTCATTGATTTGTTTTTTATCACATGTTCCACTATCACGATTTTCAGAAAAAAAAGACTTGCTTTATTAATTTCAAGATTAATTTTGATGCCATTCTTGTCCACAGGGCTCTTTCCCTCACCTATGGTTGGAAATCTTTTCATGCTGAAGTTTTTTTTTTTTTTTTTTTAGAATATTTTTGACAAAATTGTTTCCCTTCAAATGTAGTTTCAATAGTCAATAGAAAGTTCTAAACAAGAATTTTTTTTTTACTGAACGTGATACTCCTACTGTACTCAGACCATACTTACGCTAACTTCCCATACCGTCATGGCATCCTTAATATAGGGCCAAATTCACCAGCATTATTTACAAACATTTTGAAGGTTTGAATGTTAAACTTGTTCCTGTCATCCCCCTAACCAAGATCAGCTCCGTGCTATGATGTCACCCGGAGGGGTTCATAAGTATTCGAGCATCAAGCATAACTGGGATTTATGTGGGATCCAACCAAAGTGCAAACAGATTCTCATAAGGGGGTCAGCTTTCGTTCGTGGGTAAAAACCTCCAATCCCTAACACTCAAGCATAAGAATTCATAGGAAATTTTGTAGAACTCCCATTGAAAGCAAAGATCTTTACATAATTGGACGAACTTCAAGACAACTGGAACTAACAATATTCGAGACTTAGCTGATAAAATTGCTTGTTTCGAAATTGAACACTCAGGCTTCGACTCCTTTTATACTGTCGCAATAATAATGTCTTTGTTATTTTGTTTTTCTTCTGAACGCCTCATTTTCTGTATTTGTGTCGTGCTGACAGATTGGCTCCATTATTATTATTTTTTTTCTTAATGTGGTTTTAACTTTGTGTTTTTAAAATATAAATCTTTTA
>NC_087214.1:54877926-54905426 GCF_015104395.2 Macrobrachium nipponense | reverse complement strand
TTACTTAATTTCTGCCTGCTCTCATATATCCCCATTGCATCTCCTTCAGAGAATAAGTGAAGTGGAAAATATTTGTGACTTGCAACCATAAGTGTTCATCCATTTTGCTATATCGTAGCAGTGTTAGCTTAAATACCCTAAATGCCTTAAGCAAGCCCCAGTCACATTAATCACGTTTTAAATCGAGCATTACAGTACATCCTTAATTTGCAGAAAAGGAGACCTTGGACATTGTGTGCATCGCCTGTATTCCCACTGTAACAAAGGTGTTCCTATTGTCATCAGTTTCAAGCCCCAAGGTGGAAGATTGAAGAGCTGCTATCTATTATTTTATGTCTTATGATAATTGCAATAATCATTTCATTCCCTAAATTCTTTTCCCATAAAGAACTTAACCTACTCGGGGTTTTACATTGTGGCTCTAATTGATTTGTGAATTAACGTAACTTTAGTGCCACAGAGCTAGTGCCTATAGCTCCTGTGTATACATCTTCTGATTCATGAAATAATAACTTAATTAGGTGTAACATTGTATTTCACTAAAATCCATCAATTTTGATACCATTTTGCCCCTGATTTTCGTTGTTACCTGCATGGCACCCAATCTTGTCAGATGTCCGTTAATTTCTAAAGTAACTTGTAGACCTTGCAGGCCACGCACGTAACAATATATATATATATATATATATATATATATATATATATATATATATATATATACACACACACACACACACATACATATATATATATATATATATATATATATATATATATATATATATATATATATATATATATACACACACACACACACACATTATATATATATATATGTATATATATATATATTTGTGTGTCTTTGTGTGTGTTTGCGTGTGTGTGTGCGTCTGACGAATGTAAATGCATTTTCATATATGAGCATGCTGATGGTCTCATGTTAAGAGCGTATAAAAACTGGAAAACGGACAGACCGAAGCTGAAATGGAAATGCGTTGCCCGAATTTGCATGATAGTGACACTGCAATCTCACTGATTACATCGAGATTTTCACGCAGTACGAAAAGTTCAAACAATCCAACGATGAAATATTGCGGTGACCACTGAATTTCGGTCAAGCACCAACACTCACTGGCAGGCTACAAGGACTTCCAAACCCTGAATGGCAATGGATCAGAAGCAGTTTATTTTTTATTCAATTGTCGAACATCGTTCAAAAGCAGCGAGGAGCGCCTCAATGGCTTGGTCGGTATGGTGTTGGCGTGCTACCTCGGTAGCCGCGAGTTCAATTCTCGGCCATTCCATTGAGGTGTGAGAGATGTGTATTTCTTGAGACAAAAGTTCACTCTCGACGTGGTTCGGAAGTCACGTAAAACAGTTGGTCCCGTTGCTGAATAACCACTGGTTCCATGCAACGTAAAAACACCATACAAACAAACAATACAAACAAGAAACTAGCGAGGGAAAGAAGGAAATATGCTATTCTTGGAATGATAGTAGTGATATCAGGCTACTCAAACTTTATTTAGATAGGAACAACATCCGTCTCTTATTTTGCTTTTCCATATATTATACTTTGTCGGCTTAAGGTACGATAATGGAATTAGACATCTTTAGAAAATCTGTTCATGTCTGCTTGTCTCTCACTTGCGTCATCTTGTTCTTCAAAAGGATTTTGTTTTGAAAACAGTTATGAAAGTTAATATTGTTGGGTGTTCTTTACTGTTTTCCTCTTTAAGTTTTAAACAAATCCTTGCTTGTATGTGAACGTGTATATTACTACGAGCTAATTTATTATTGGAAGGTGAAAAAGTGTCAGCCATAAGACAAGGGCTGTGGATGCGAAGTTAATGATTTTTTCGATTTTGTGGATTCCGGAAACTAAAAATAGCGTACGAGTTAATTTCATTTTTTATAATGAATAATTATCTCTAAGAATCACTTGTCGTTCGAAAAAGTACTGTCGTCAATATTGCCCGAGATTTCATATGCCGATTTCATTAAATTTTGTAATATGACAAACTGAAGGTTCTTTACTTGAGCAAATACACAAATGCCTTATAAAATATAATAGAACAAAATTAGATGTTACAATACACAAGAAACTTCAAAGAGCCGCCCAGTTCACAGATCTTTGATCATCACATCCATTATTTCAAGATGTCGAAAGATAAGCCAACACCCTCTAAGCACAAAAAAGAAAGTGGGAATTTTGATAAATTCAAGAAGTTCCAGATTCTTTCGTTTGTCACCGGTCGACTTTCCCTAAATGAAAACTGACAAATCATGCAAGATACAAAGAGGGATATTCTAGTTTCAAATAAACCAGCTAAATTACTTGCAGTCTGTAAAATGTTTTAAAAGTTAATTATGCAATTTTCCTCTATTTGATTTTTTTGTATGTATAACGTAGAAAAACTTTTCTTGTTATGATATCTATATATACTGCATGTAAATCTTATTCGTCTTGAAATGTCACTTTCCTAAATACTGGTTCCACTGAAATTAGAACGAGTAAGATACAGCGACTTTAACATTTATCATGAATTTTAATTCAGGAGGTGCGTGAAAAAAATCTTTAAACATTAAATCATTAGTTTTATAAATAAGTATATAAATCTAAATATCAGAACTGTTTATGTCTCTTAAAATTAACTTGAAGATTTATTGCTCATACAATTAGCTTTAAAACACCTCTTAATAAACACTTGCACAAAAATCTACGTATATAAAGAGCAGAAATCAATTGCTAACCCAGCTTACGGCATCCATAATAGATTTTAGACATCTGCCAAACTGTGGGAGATTAACACCGATGATTCAATGTATTTCTTGGGTGAACAATCTCGTTTCCAGAGCAATGTCTCTTCTTGAGAGACACCCTACTATTTATATCATAATAATGTCTATGATAATGCCATAATAATAATAATAACAATAACAATTATGAATAAAACTTAATCTTAAGCATACCTCGTTCTGCATAATAGTAATTATGACTTGATATTTATAGTTATTGCTTAAAAAACTACGCAAGTTTTCTTGTACAGTCATTGGTTTACACGTTACAAGGTACATCCTTGTTTAGCTTTTCGCACGTGAAAATAAAGATCAAACTGCGGATACTAAGAATGTGAATTTAATCAGGGAGTATTATCTTTCGGTAAACATTATTTACCTAGGCAACATAAAGAAGCCAATGTCCATTTCTGCTGAACCTGCAGGGAAATATTACACACCTTCATGAACGAGAAATCGACCGACTTCCGAGAAACGAGCATCAGAAAGGAAAGACTTCCAAGATCTCCTCCCAACGCTTTTCATTCGGCCATATCGAGGATGTGTTGAAATAGTTACTTCTCTCTAAACAACAGAGAAGCGGAAGTGGTGCAGTAATACTGAGGTAGCTCTCACTGATTCCTGTTCTCTCTCTCTCTCTCCTCTCTCTCTCTCTCTCTCTCGTCCCATTCTCTCTCATCTGCATTCCGTCCTCTCTCTCTCTCTCTCTCTCTCCCAGTTCCCTCCAATAGTTTATAAGTTCCCACGTGGACTCCACACACCTTCATCTCACTTGTCCAGATCTCCTCACATCATCATCTCCGTGCCAAACGAGCCGACACAAGAAACATAGTATGCATAACGCATCTTTTATACATATATCTTCATTCATATTATTGTCATGCTAAGCGTATCGTCATTACACTGTCAATTATATGTATATTTCCATCTGTCAACAAACACAAATGATTGTGTTGTGAACTTTGCTTTTGTTTGCCTAGTGAGGATGGTGGAAATAGCATAAGATTGGATGAGGAAGAAATAAAGAATACAGAAGTTCAAGTACTTAGGGTCCATATTAGAGGAGAGTGAAAGCATGGACCAAGAGGTGAGACATCGAATTCAGCCAGGATGGAATAACTGGAGGTCTGCATCAGAGGTCCTATGTGACAAGGTTCCTCTGAAATTGAAGGGAAAGTTTCATAGGACGGTGGTCAGACCAGCTATGTTATATGGAACAGAAACAGCAAGTATGAGGAAATCAGAGGAGAAGAAGATGGATGTAGCAGAAATGAGAATGTTGACATGGATGTCGGGAGGAACAAGGGAAGATAGGATTAGAAATGAGTATATAAGAGGATCGACAAAGGTAGTTGAAATATCAAAGAAAATACAGGAGGGAAAGCTTTGATGGTATGGACACCTGTTATGAAGAGAGGAACATCATGTTGGAAGACATACAATGGATATGGAAGTGCGGGGTAGAAGGAAGAAGGGAAGACCAAGAAAGAGATGGTGTGATTGTGTAGGAGAAGATTTGTTATGGAAAGGTGTTGACGAGAACGATGCGCAGGACAGAAATCGATGGAAACGATTCATTCATAATGGCGACCCCATATAAAAATGGGTTGAAGCTAAGAAGAAGAAGAAGAAGAAGAAGAATAAGATCAGGCACTACATATCCACTCGCAAGAGTTATTGACCTCTCTGTTGTCTGAATAAATTACTAAGTTTTCAGATGCTGCCTCTTATTCACACCTTTGCTACATTTGTGACCACAGAGATGACAAACCCAGACAACCCCAACAATGGTAGACTTTCCAGCAAGACCATTGTAGCCGCCTCCATACGTCTGCCTTGATTCCATTCACGCCCCACAATCCAGGAGCTTGATTCTTCAGGGCAGAGACAATCTTCCAGTTGAAGAAAATTACATCCTTAGCACACAAAGCAGACGCTGCCCTCGAATTCCTGCCAGACGAGGTTTTCAAGCAAGTTGCAGGATTGCTCACAGAATTTAAACCCGTCACCTACGAACTGCTGAAGGACTACCTGAAGTCATCCTTCAACATGCCCCTTGCCCTAAGAGCCAAAAAATTTGTCAATGATGTGGGGACAGTCATAATAGACGAGCAGCCATTACATGTCTACAAACAGTTGCAGCGACTCATAATGCTACCCTCTACAGACAGCCAATCTGAGTCAACCCTAGACCTTTTGAGATAGATTCTCCTCACAAAATTACCCAACCAAACAGTGGCGGGCATGCTCAGTGCCTCCACCATGCCAATCAAAGAATTCCTGAAACTGGTTGACGTAGTGCACATAGCCTACAAGACGGCAGAACCCACATAGCCACTAACAGCAGCAGCAGCACAACAGGCCCAACAGTCAACCAACACAGTATGTGACAGCTACCCAGAGGGACCAGCCAGCCCCCATCCACAAACAAAACTTCCCCAAGCTATTCATCAAGGGGAAGGCAAGACAGAAGAATGACGATCCACCAAAGTGAATGTGCAACGTCCAATGGAGATTTGGGAAGAAGGACTGCAAATGTGACAAGGTTGCCTGTTTTCATAAAACATGCTAAAGGGTTGCACCAACCAACCAAGTAAACTTCAGTGGCGAACAGAACGGTTGCCTCTTAAAAGAAACTGTGTCCGCTCACTGCTGTCTTACTTCCAGATACAAACATAAGGACTCAACGTGTTTCTTTGTTAGGGACGAAAGGTCAGGCACAGAATTTCTCATCAACGCCTCGTCATGCAGGTCACCTGTGCCAGCCAGTCAGTATGAACAACTCAGCCCTGCTCTGACAAACAACCTCCAGGTATCCAACGCCAGTGGAGCACCCTCAAAATGTACAGGAAGCAATGATATGAATGTGTCATTCAATGGGAAAGATTACAGTTGAATGTCAATCCAGCAAATATGACAATAACCCTTTTAGGCGCAGATTCACTAAAAACTCACAACCTGCTAGTGGACATAGTATCAAAAAAACTGATCCTGAAAACCACTCCAACAGCATCTTCTAAACAGTCACACAGATACACCATCATTACAACAGCAGAGATGACAAACATGCCCCATTGCAGCAGCTACCCAACAGCAGAAATACGACGACTTCCTCAAGAATACTGAGAGGTTTTCAAAGATGATCTGCAGCAAGACTTAACCAAACCAACAAAACACAACATCCAACACTACATAGAGATGGAAGGCCCCCACCATCCACTCACACTTCAGACATTTAGCCCCAGAAAAGCTCGCCTACACCAAATAAGTGTTCAAGGAAATGGAAAATAAAGGAATATGCCAACAAGCCCCCAGCTGCTGGGCATCACCTCTTCACATGGTACCACAACACGATGGAACATGGCACCAGTGCAAAGACTACTGGCGACTAAATATCAAAAAGAAGCCAGACATATACCCGTTGCTGAACATAGCAGACATAACCAACCAGATGAACAGCAAAAGATTTTCACCAAAATAGACCTGCTGAAGGGATACTTCTAAGTTCCAGTAGGAAAGGAAGATATAGAAAAGTCCATGATCATCACCCCCTTAGGCATCTACACATTCAACTACAGCTATTTTGGCCATTGCAATGACTGATGGACAAATTGCTATGCAACCTTCCCTTCTGTGTGGTTTACATTGACAACATCCTCATATTTAGCCCCAACCTCAAGCAGCATCTTAAGGACTTCAAAAGAGTACTGCAAATACTTAGAAAAAATGCATTCATAGCAAGAGACAATAAATGTGAACTAACAAAGAAAATTGTGGAATTCCTGGGACATCAAGTAAGTCAAGTCAGCATTAAACCCCTACCAGAAAAAATAAACACAATCACTGACCTGCCAATCAACAATGGAGAGATGACCATTGCCTGTGAAATAAGTACCAGATGCCCTTCCCCCAGCCTACCAGAAGGCCTCAGAGGAAAAACCTTCACACTCGCTCACAACCTGTCCCACCCATCAGGCTGTTCAACGGCCCGAATTTTGGCAGAGCAGTACAAATGGTGGGGAATGGAAAAGGACATAAAAAAACCAGATGAGAGAATGCATCCTGTGTCAGACATAAAAAAATCACAGGACACATAGAGAGCGGAATAGACTTCCACCCAACAAACCACCTACTCACCTACATCCATGTCGACATAGTAGGACCTCTAGTCCCATCCAAGGGGTACAGATACCTGTTCACCATCATCAACAGACATACCGGGTGGCCCGAAGCAATAATGATACAACAAGAAATGGCGGAGAGTTGTGTGAAAGTTCTCATTGGCTGGGTCAGCAGACACGGATTCATGCGGATCGTCTTGAGCAACAGGGGGCCAACTTCAATTCTGCCTTATGGAATCCTCCCACACGCAATTTGGGACCAAAATAAAATGCTTGATGGCCTACAACCTAGAGGCTAACAGCATCATCGAAAAGCTACACCAGTAATTAAAAGCATCACTCACTGCCAGATGTCAAGGCAGGAGCTGGAGAAACAAGTTACCTTGGGTCTTACTGGGTATGAGAGCGATAACACAGCATTCAACGCATCTCCAGCTGAAGCCCTATACAGCCAAGCACTAACATTGCCACCAGATGTCTTTCAAAATCAATCAAGCCCAACATCCCCATCCGACAACTCTGAAGCTTTAGAACGGATAATGCCAGCCAAGATGACCTACCACATGACCAGAAAAGTGTATGCCCCCAGCGAACTGCAAAGCACAAAATATGTGTTCATAGGTGCAGACGCATACAGAGGGCCCCCCCTCCCCCGCCTACTTGGGACCATACCATATCATTCAGAGACAATAAAAGGCCTACCAGGTGACAGAGGATGGCAGGCAGGGCTAAATGGATCTCCATCGACCATCTCAAGCCAGTATACCTCCAGGACACCAGCCTAAAACGTAGGTGTGGGAAGTCCAAGGTGTGGTCCAATGTGGACCCCACACACCTTCTCACCTGTCCAGCTGATCTCCTAATATCATCATCTCCGCGTGCCAAACGTGTGGACACAAGAAACCCAGCATACGTCACGCATCTTTTATATCTTCATCCATATCATTGCCATGTTATATGTATCGTCATTACCATATGTATTACAATGTCAGTATTTCAGTCATGACCTCTGTTTTTGTTCGCCCAGTGTTAGGCACTACATTTCTGCTTTTGTCTGAATAAATTAGTAAGTAATAAATTCATAAGTTTGTAGATGCTGCTTCTTAATCAAGCCTTCGCTACAAGTTAATACTTCCTCATTCGGAATTGCAAAACCATTATTCATTAGAAGAGTTCATGTGGAATGTTCATGGAAATGCCTATGAAATAGAGTACTTGAAGGAATAAAGCTGAAAGATCTAAACAATTACCGCATGAGAGATGGATGTAAGTTAATGCTCATTTAATTTCACAAAGAAATGGGAAGAGATCCTTATAGTTCACATCTGATTTACTCTCAAGCAAAGGTTTGGGATATAGCGGCAGTGAAAAATGCTGATCACTGATTTTCCCATTTAAATCGCGGCTTTATACTTTCATATGTTGTTCAAAGCAAAAGTCCTCAGAATAAAAAGATGGATGAGAAGGAAAGGAGGAAGAAAAGACTGGAAGATAGAAAGCGTGAATTATTCATGAATACTGTTTACTCAACGGTATCACTTTTGTACATGGCGTTGCGATATCACGCACATGATTTACCTTCAAGCAAAAATTACTCATGAAAATACAGAAAGAGCTAGTGACCCTTCGTGGAACTGGTAATGAGACCTTTTCCACTTCATTAACCGATTAATATGCAAATCAGACGGAATGAATTCTAAGAACATGAAATAACACATGATAATACTCGGGTTTTCTCACGTGTATTATCAGTCTGGTGAATGTGAGTAAACGATATCCATTTGCCTTCAGTACCTAAATGAACAATGGCGAGTGGCCTTTTCGTTTGAGGCAGCTTCATTAAGTGCAAACGCCCAGATTTCCCAGAAACGTTTGCTAGTGCGATCTTTATGTATGCACTATCCACAAGAGAACTGAAGATACAGTTTCCTGAAATCTTCAAACACCTGTTGCTTCATAATACCGAACCTGGCAACTCTAGAAAATGGGCGGGGCTTCAAAGTCTTGTGCTTGTTGCTTTCTAGATTTCCCGTAACTTTAAACTATAAAGATTCTGTAGAAGTCTTATAATAATAATTTATAGCTAAATGCAGTAACAACCTCTATATTATCCGTTAAAGGGATGTTACGATATCATGACACTAAAATGACGTAAAATTCATGTATGTAAACAATTTCGGATAGTATTGAAATTGCCCCTTTTGTCTTTGCAACGACAATGATTCTGATGATGAGACGCACGCGTCTTTTTTCCAAAATTGTATCCTCTCTCTCTCTCTCTCTCTCTCTCTCTCTCTCTCTCTCTCTCTCTCTCTTAATACCCACATCTGCTATTCGTTTAATCGTCAAGTACCAATAAACATGGAAATATACTAATAAAAAATAAATCTAATAAGCAAAGCGAAAACTAAACACATAATCCTGAGAGTAAGGAATAAAAAAAATAGTTTTAGACGTTTTTTCTGTCGAATGGAAAACCCAGACAGGTGGAAAATGTAAATGTTTTTATTTACTCCATTTCAACAAGGTCATGTAGAAAGATTAATGTTTTCAATGCAATTACATTCCCTTCAGTAAATACTGTACATGAGGAAACGAATTCACTCAGAGTAATGAATGAAAGAAGAAAAAGTCTTATGACCTAAATCTCAACCACTTGAGAATTCAGGTCAACCGAAATTAAACCGTAAACATTGAAGCTGATCACGACCATCTGATTCTTCCAGTCCAGAGATCTCTGATATTTGCACCGGTTGTGTACACTACGCCTTATGCATCAGCTTGTCTATTAGAAGATCATGAAAATTATCTTAAACACAGTCACATCTTCTCGCTTTCTGCTCCCTCATTTCAACAAACTCAGAAACACACAAGAGTATATATATATATATATATATATATATATATATATATATATATATATATAGTATATGTATATATATATATATATATATATATATATGTGTGTGTGTGTGTGTGTGTGTGTGTATGTGTGTGTGTGCGTGTGTGTGTGTGTTCTAGCATAAAAAATCACGCGTGTACAAGTGACGAAAGTATCATGGAACAAATTTTGCAACCAGATGGAATGGTGGAGACTGGTTGATTGGGATTCTAAGTTCAGGCCACCAACTATTTACCACAGAGTCGAAATCAAGGTAAATCTGTCTTGACAGACGAATGACTTAGTTCCTGTTTCCTCTATACAATACCTTGATAACTAAAGCCATAGCTTCGATTCCTGGCCGAGCTATATACAGTATACAGATACGGGAGACAAAGAAGAGAGAGAGAGAGAGAGAAGAGAGAGAGAGAGAGAGAGAGAGAGAGAGAGATTCTATCAATACATACAGAAAGAAAAAATAAATTTTGGGGGAATCATAGTTGATTTTCTGTATAAGTAACCAAATATAGTTTTATTAGTATGAAATTGATTTGCTATTTAAAGTTCCCTATCAAATCCAGCCCTTTCCTGACTTAATAAGCCTCTTTCTCTCAGATTTCAATGCATCATATATTTTCATTATTCTGCAAACTTGCGCCTTTTGTCATTCTTTAGGAGCAATTAGCCATGAACGGAGAATGATATATTACACAATTAGTTTCCAATTATTAATGAAAACCACAAAACTTGATTCATCTCTTTTTTTTTCTCGCTCTCTTAATTAGACTGGTTCTTGTTAGAGATGAATCAAGTTATGGAACCATTATCCACGAAGTCTGTATCTTTAAGGGAAGTAAGAAGCCCTCTGAATAACTTTTAAATTTCCAAAGTTTTGATGTTGCAATCTTCGTAACAAAAGGCTCTGATACCGAGTTGTAAATCTGGATGGATTTGAGAGGTCGACAAAATTGGAAGGTGGAATAAATAAACATCACGATCTAAAGTCTGAGCTTTCTTGGACACTTGATAGGTACATAAGAAACGTTCAACATTCAGGAACACTTTGCGCCCTGATGGTTGGGGTGTTCTTACACATTTCATCCTCAGATTTTGCTCTCAACGGCATCTTAATTCCCTGTTACCTGATGTTTTGTGCGTCCAACATTATGTATAATAAAGGCCTCTGTGAATGTCTTGTCAGACTATTTTTTCGAGGTCATGCTCGATGAAACTGAGCCTTTCAGTCATCTTGGACGCAATCCCGTCCCTCTGGGTGTTATGGCCCTCCAAACCAACACCTCTTTCATCTGTTTGGTTATTTTATTGAAAAGAAAAACAGGAAAAATAAACTTTTTTTCTGAAATTAGCTTGAGTTATTGGTAATGTGTCATATCTTTGCTCAATTGTGGACCTACAACCATGTGGAAATTTACCCCTTAATAATTGACATCATATACTTTATGATTTATTTCTTATAAATGTACATAAATACGATTTAGACTGAGATAATGTATCTAATTAGGACACGAGTGAGTAGTCCACTCAAAGGCAAAAAGCCGCAAAAAAAAAAAAAAAAAAAAAAAACAAAAAAAAAAAAAAAAAAAAAAAATTTCAGCAGCTCAATTTGCGATTCAAGGACGCAAAATGCCGTAGGTTAAGTATCTCTTACTATAACCAAACCAAGGGCTGGCCCGAAGGATTAGATATTAGATATTTTTTACGTGGCTAGGAACCAATTGGTTACCTACCAACGGGACTTACAGCTTACTGTTGGATACTATTCACATTATATCTTGTATGTATTTTGTTTGTATGGTGTTTTTACGTTGCATGGAACCAGTGGCTATTCAGCAACGGGACCAACGGCTTTACGTGACTTCCGAACAACGTCGAGAGTGAACTTCTATCACCAGAAATACACATCTCTCACTCCTCAATGGAATGGCCGAGAATCGAACTCGCGACCACCGAGGTGGGACGCCAACACCATACCAACCACGCCACTGAGGCGTTGAATCACATTATATCGAGATATGAATTTCTAATCACCACGTTGGCAGAACAGTGAGCAAAGTACGGACTACCGAATTGGTAGGCAAGCACGCAACCCACTCGTCCCACGAGGAACTGCAAAATGCTGTAAAGTGATGGAGGATGTTCTAATGGATGGCGGATGTTGCAATTGTGAGTTACAATTTGTGCAATCTAATTACAAAAAATGGTGAAGCTATTGCAACAATGGTAATACAACGCTGTGCATTGCTTAATGATATGGAGACAAACGGCAGTTGGCGTGACCTGACCGGGTATGTGTTAGGTGGTGTCATGGATCCACTTTCACATGGTGCACATCGCCAAACTCGGCGACGCAGTAACGATTCATGGTGACTGTTGGCGATTTGGTCGTAGCTGTATCGTAATGGCATCGTAATTAGCAACTTTTCGGCAGTTACGAAGTGCACGGCCTTGAATTGCCAATGTGTGATTCAGTCATTACGTTTTTCCAGCTAACAATTTTAGTTGGAAGTTTGCCTTTCCAAAGCTTCTCTTTACTCAAAAACAGAAAATGTGAAGTTAGTTTATAGGGTCCCAAGGAGACCCACACACCTCCATTTCACCTGGCCAAACGAGCATATACAAGAAACACAGCATTGTCATGCATCTCTTGTACAATAGTATATTTTCATTATTATGTCTCAAAATTGCCACTTGCATTATAATGTCAACATTTCAGCCGTATGGAACCATAGCTTCAGTCGTGTCTTGTGCATCGATTTATAAGAATCTTTCCATCCTTCAACAAACACAAGTGATTGTATTGTGACCTCTGTTTTGTTCACTTCTTGTCAGAATAATAAATCAGTAAGTTTGTAGACATAGCTTCTCACTTATGCCTTCGCTACAAGGTAAATCAACATTAATATTGATAATTAAATTTCTAATGGTAGAATAACAAAGTAATAACTTAAATGCAAATTAGATAATGAAAAACTTATTCTCTGTGGATTCAGGCCTATATATATATAGTATAGATATATATATATATATATATATATATATATATAGATATATATGTATATATTATATATATATATATGATTATATTATAATATTAATTATATATATTAAGATATATATATATATAAATATATATATATATATATATATATATATATATATATAAGATATATATATATAATATATATATTTATTATATATATATATATTATATATAATCTATATATATAACATATAGATATATTATATAGATACTATATTTAATAATAGATTATATAATAAATATTATATCTATATAATATATATCTATATATATATCATATAAATTATATCTAGATATATATATATATATATAATATAGTATAATATATCTATTGATATATATAGATATATATAATATATATATTATATATATATAGAATATATATATATATATATATATATATATATATATATATATATATATAATATATTTATATACATATATATATATACTTAGATATATATACTAATATATATACTATATATAGATATATCTATATATATATATCTAGTATATATATATAAATATCTATATATATCTATATATAGATTGTTATATATAATATATATATATAATATTATATATATATATATATATATATATAGAATATATGTATAATGTGTGTGTGTGTATTTGTGTGTGTGTGTGTGTGTATGGATATAATTATAACATTTTTTGTCTCACAAGGGAATCGAATCCAGGTCTCTCAAATGAAAGGCCAGAGCGCTACCAGCTGACTCACACAGGTCACTAGAGAAGTAGGAACCTAAGTATACTTCTGTACCTGAGGTTTTTCATATCCAGGCTTCCGCATAATTACCAGCAAGTTTAACCCAAATTCCCGACCCACCAGTGACTCAGTTGGTAGAGTATAGATTCGCTAGGAAAGGCAAATCAAAGAACGGGCTGGTTGCAGAAGATCTGGAAGGAAAGTAAACCAAACTTCCATAAATATGTTGAGTGCGTTCTGCTTGCATCATGACAGGACATTTAAAACTAAAAGATTTTCTTTGTTTCAGGGAAAGAGTTAAGAAGAATGTCTGGGGTCAGATGGCTCGATTAGCCATCCGCGATGTAGATTTTTTTCTTTTTTTTTACCTTTGTGTTGAGTCTTCTCACTTTTTTTCTGACAGAGAATTTATTAGAACACCACCAGAATATGACCAAAGTCAAATATAAAGTGATTTTGTTTGTTTCATCTACATTTTACCCCGTATTCCAATGCTTTGTTCCAATAGATTGATATACAGACAGTTTATCCAAACCACAACAAAGATGGATCATGATTCAGACAAAGAACTTGGAACAAAATGAGGATTTCATCAGAGGAATCGCCAAAACAAAATCTCAAAATTATTCTCATATTTTTGCTCTTTAATCACAATGTCAGAGAAGCAAATAGACGGAAAAGCAATCATTATTTAAAATACAAATATGTGATTCTTCGTTTTGTAAATTAAAGAAATATATATTCATCTTCTCTGAGATTTTCTTTCCAATAAAAGGTTTAAGTCGAAATTAATGAGCTGATTATGTGATGGATAAATGCGCAAACAAAACATTTCTTTAAAAACCTGTGTAATGACTATGCCTGAATACGACTATATTTAGCTCATAAATGTAGCCCTCGTTATTCTCCAACATTGATGCAGTCGTAACATAATTGCAATTTGATTTACCCAACTGACATACGTATGCTTTTTTTTTCAGAAGCAACTTTAAGAACGCTCACTATTGGTCAAAGGGTCCAATCAAAGTAAACACACGTCGGCGACTTATCTCACACAAATCGGAAACAGGTTGGAAACTAGTTTCCAACCCGTCTGTGATATGTATGTGATAGTTGCCAGCTTGTGTTTTTGACTTGTTTTACTATAATTTGGACGCATCGTAATATTCTTTGTTTATTGAAAAAACTAAACCACACCTCCATTCAATTATACTTCATACATCAAAAAAAATAATAATAATAACTCATCAGTTTCAGGTAAATAGTATGTTTAGTCCAAAGTCTCTTGTAAAGAGATGTAATCACGGACTCCCAGGTATGAACCACCAACGAATTATACCTGAGTTAACTGGGCGGGGCTCAGGTTGTTCAAAATGGTCATAAGAACCAGAATATAAAACCAAGTATTTCAGTCTTTCAATCTTGGCCTCTAAGTTAAATGGAGAATTAATCATTATCAACTATTAGCTTGTTTCAGAGAGGTCACAGGCAGTGCAAATTGATTTTAAGTAAGTGGGCCTAAATTGTTACTCGACAGGAATGTCATTTGCCACCAAAGTTAAAAGATTATCAGCGACACGAAAAAGAATAATTCTTCTCATCAAGGATCAGCTTCAGTGTGTTCCTCGGTGTCCTGCAGAGATGTCGCCTCACCTCCTAGAAAATATTTCGTGATGTCTGTTACTTCAGCTGAAAGATAAATGTTCCAGATAGGTCAGGAATTTCTTACGCAAGAGTATTTTTTTTTTCTTTTTTACGAATTTCATACCTGAAGCTGAAAACTCATATATAAAATTCATTTGGAAAGAACTTATAACTTATGCATGCAAAAACTATTTTTGTTGAATAAATTTTCTGTAATTTTCCTTTTATATAAATCTGATGTGCACATCTTGCAGAGTTAGGATTAAACCGATTGGAAATCTTGATGCTTAAATCAACGTGATTGCTTTGTGCCACTAGCTGTAAATAGCCATATTAAAATGTATGCTCTTTTATGTCAATTTGAAAAAACGGCAATATATAATCAACGTACAACCTAAAAAGATTACCTCATTCAATACTGATTCCTGCCCTTTGTACTACAGACCAAAGTCGAAATGCCATCGAAGATGAGCTCTAAAATGATATAGATCTTTCTCGGCCTAATCTAGAATGGACGCACAATTAGCAACTTATTACGAGAAGATTGACCTGAAAGGAACAACATATTGCCATATAGCAATTGACGAAAATTATACGTCGTCTTTTAATGAGGCTATTATCTAGATACAGAGCTTGAACGACAACATCATATTTTAGCAATTCATGAGGAATAAGACAAGGGTGATTAGTGTATATGTTTATATATATATATATACATATATATATATATATATATATATAATATATATATATATATAAATATATATATATATGAATAACTTGATCACGAGGTATATAAAACGTGATGTTATGTATAAATAAAGGTTTTGCCACGGAGGAAAATGAAAGGCGAGAGAGCCAAGAACTTTCCGTCTAACACGAACTTTTACTTAGTTGTGCCTAAGTAAAAGGTCGTGTTAGACCGAAAGTTCTTGGCTCTCTCGCCTTTCATTTTCCTCCGTGGCAAAACATATATATACATATATATATATCAATAGAGGGATCCACAGTAATATCCTTGTTTATCGAGAAATAATATATTTATACAAAGCTTAAAGCTTTCGTCCAACCTCCTGTGGACTTGATCACTAAGCTTAGTGATCAAGTCCACAGGAGGTTGGACGAAAGCTTTAAGCTTTGTATAAATATATTATTTCTCGATAAACAAGGATATTACTGTGGATCCCTCTATTGATTTCTTAGAAGCTACGATACAGTGTTTTTATATTGCATATATATATATATATATATATATATATATATATATATATATATATATATATATATATAATTAAATATTGAAGATTACCCGGTAATAACATCCTTTGCAGGGTTATATAAATATGCACAGAAGACCTGAAACGTTTACCCTATTGTAAAAGAGTGGACAGTACACCATGACCTTCAATCGAAAAAGATTTGCCTTATATGTAGTTTAGCTTTCTTTAACACACTCCTAAATATAAAGTCTAAAATAACCTTTTCGTTTTTATTAACAACGATAATATTTTGATCGAAAATGGCAAACAATAATTAGAGAATAATATATAGGTCGCTCGTGGGGAGGTGTCGAAAAAGGGCACGAATAGAATTGGCTTGTCATAATATATCTTCCATTCCCCATCGAATTTACGAGAGAAGAAACTTGTTCAAGACCACTGAAGGGGCATACAGTGACCTGTCCAAACGGGTTATTTTCTTATTATTGTTACTGGGATCTATCAGCACAGACCTAGGCAGGATCCATCAACTTTCCATTAATGATGGGTATCAGAACAACGTAATGAAAAGTTTCTTATAAAGCTATCATAGAGTAGGACCTATTAGAAATAGTGCTATCTACGGTACGGATTTTCAGAATTAAAGAAGTCGTTAAAATGAATAATTAGTCAAAGAGGAAGTTCCTTTGAGTCCTAGGATAGGAGGTCACACGATAGAGTCAACCGCTCTCACGTGATCATGGAACCTCTTAAAATGGTGAAGACATCAACCATACCAATTAAACCAAAATGAATTCCTTTAATCCTTTCCAAATCCCTCCAAATTAATGCACGGAAGAAAATCATTAATACAACGGACCCACGCTCTCTTCAGTGAATGAATATAATCATCCCACTGCGGGGAAGGCGCTTTCATCTTCTCATAAAGCAGATGATCTGAATATGTCTTTCATTCGCCAGGACTCAAGAGTGAAAGTGAGACACATAATTACAGATAGATTAAGAAGTAGGGAAAACAAACTGCAATATGTTTTCAGTAAAGAACGGGAGAGAGAGAGAGAGATGAGAGAGAAGAGAGATAGAGAGAAGAGATGAGAGGAGCAATTGGTAACTTGATATCCACACTCAAACGCTTGCCATTCAAAACTTTTAGAATCCTTGGCCCTTGAAAGAACGTAAGCATGCAGGGACACCACATTTCTTAAATATAGTGTCTTGTGAGAAACTACAGCCTCTTTAGAGTACACACATACGTACATACATAATAAAATCACACAATTTTATTATCATTTTATATATATATATATATATATATATATATATATATATATATATATATATATATATTTATAAATCTCCTAATTTATATATATATAAAATTTCCAAATTCGTTTGGGAATTTTTTTTCTTTTATCGAGGTACGTTCTACATGCGAACAGAGACAAATTGCCTATTTGTGTACCTGTGAGTTATTTGCTGCCATAAATTTAATGCTGCAATTTGAAGCAAAAGTTTAATTTAATGTATTTTCGTTACAGTTTGAATGTTACGTTTATTGTCGGTACAGCTGAAGTAATTGTCACCCTGAATTAGAAGATTTTATATATATATCTATATATATATATATATATATATATATATATATATATATATATATCTATATATATATATATATATATATATATATACTATATATATAATATATATATATATATATATATATATACTAACCCTATATATATATAGTTATGTGTGTTTGTATTATGTATTTATGTATGTGTGTACTCTAAAGAGGCTGTAGTTTCTCACAATGTCAATATAGTTAAGAAATGTATATATATAGTATTATATATAATATATATATATATATACATATATATATATAGTATATATATATATATATATATATATATATATATATATATATATATAACAAGAGTGTCAGGGTGTAGTTTCAGCTCCTATATTTGTTTATCATTTTATAATCCACATGAAAGAGGTGTGATTATACCACATCAGGATAAGAGACTACTCTTGGAACATCTTTTAGGAATCGCTTCAATCCCCGGAAGAGAAACAAATCCCATGATTAGAAAACTTTAATGTGATACAATCGTGTTAAAATTAACTTTTTGAAGCTTGAAACTTCTGAGTGTCTGCTCAGCTGTAGATTTAATTTTGACAGCTGGATTACTTTGAAAATGCATAATTGTGAATGTAATTTCTTTAATAATAATAACAATAATATCCGCCCAAACCAATAGTGTAGCGATTATGAAGTTGCCATAGACAGTAGTAACACTGAGGAAAACGTACAGATACAACGTAGAGTTTCACTAATAAAAGTAACGAATTTTGCAATAAAAGAATCTGGGATGAAACAAGTTTTACTTTAAAAAATGATTTAATAAATGACATCATGGAAATTGAATACTTCCCTTTACATTTTACTTATTATATCACTAAATAAAGAAGTTCGCTTTTCACACATTTAGTTTTGTTATCTCTTACATACATTAACTCGGAAAATGATTGCTTTTCAATACGCTGCTATTCGAGTTCAATTCTCCCTCGGTCTTTGTAATCGCTCTCCTCTAACTACCACACTACGACTCGAGGCTTTGTTTCAGGAATCACAGGTAATTTAGGAATCCAGCTGTTCCGATATATCTCACGGCAAGACACCTGTCAAAGACAATTAACAGCCATTAGTGAACTGTGAACTCCTGGAGAAAACGAGGAGAAAGTTGCACTTGGATTTCTTATAAAATAAGGCAGTTAGCTGGATATGATTTTAGTTTATTTTGGCATTCATTTTTTATGACAACGAGACCACAATATTTGATGTCATTTAGAAAGAACTGTACGATTTACACTGATGAATCTAGTCCCTCAGACGAAACCACCTAACAAGTATGGCAGATGTGCAGAGCAGCAATGACTGAAAGCACATTTTGTGTAGCTTCCTAGACCTTTCCTCACAGGTGAAGTTATGCTTCATGAAATTTAAGCTGTGAAGACAAGCACTGGGGAACTTGAGGCCATTCAGCGCTGAATAAAATGAAACGAGGACGTTGGAATGGTTGGACGGTAGGTAAGCAGAGAAAAGAGATCCAGAAAATAAAGGAGATGACTTAAAAAGATCTAGCAGTGAGTGACAATTAGAGATGCTGAACAGAAAGGCTAAAGAATGGAAGCGGGAATGGATGACAAGTAGAAGGCGCTATCGAGAAAGGGCAAAGGAACAACTCTTGTTACAGTCAAAGCTTTGCAATGGTTTCTGTTTTGTATTTTGTCATCAAGGCGTAAGAACCAACCACAAAAAATTAATTATAACCATTTTTTAACCTAATTTACTTTCACATTTTTGACGTCTCCCTCGTAACTTTTTGTTTGAGCTGATACTATTCACCCGGCGAGGTGGTATCTCCACTATTTATTTTCGAACCCATTTACCAAGTCTGTGAAGTTCTATATCGGCTATTGTTAAGTTCATTTCTATACTTCATGTCTACCGTCACTTTTATTTCTGTTTTATTAATTCACTTGCAGTGTTCAGTTTAACTTTCATAATTAAAACGCTATCTTTCACTCTCCCTTGTTTACTAATCAATTTTGTTTCTCTGATTCGTACATTCGGCTTTGTCACCTTTCCTCAGTATAACGGAACAATTATTCATTTTATTCATTCGTTCAGAATTATTCCCTCAACCTGATCAACCTTACACCCCCGAGTTAACCTCTCACATATACAATCACCATCGGTATACTCAGTTCACCCCATTGTTTAGTGGAAAAACAAGATCCTCAGGCACTCTGTCAAAACGACATTCAGCTAAGAGAGTTTTCACTGAATTTATTTCCTCTATTCAACAAAAGTGATTTAAAATTAAGGAATAAAAACCAATTTTGACTTCATATATTTATATTCTATAAGGTTTGGTATTCGTCCATTCCTATGACTTGTTTTAAAAGAGTCCTCAAATGGACGAATACCAAAGCCGAAACAATACCTGACACTGGCTCTGTCTGACGATTACTTTGAGGAGGGAAAAAGATGTCCTGGTGCCTTTCACCTGGGACGCAGTTTTCCGTGTTCCCCAACAAAACACGAATGGAGTGGGGTTGAAAATCTACTGCTGAATGTTACCCATTCAACTACAAACCCGGTTTGAATTACTCTCTGCCATTCACTCGGAAGCTTTTATCTGTCGTCTGAATAATCAAGTTTTCATTTTCAAAAGATGAGAAAAAGAAAAGAACGACCCCTTCGCGAAATGCAACACTTCTAAGCAAATGAGAAAATCCCAGAATTCGAGCATGAAATATTTCGATGAAATGAATGACTCAAATTGTCATTTTTTCTTGTCTAATAATGACTTGCGATTAGCTCTATATTCTTAGCAGAAGTATTCTTGAATGTAATTATCCAGCAATAAACGTAATATGTTACAGCAATTAGTATGATTAAGGTCACCATGCCATTAACAGAAATAACCTTGCCTTTAATGTTGTCTTTATAACAACGGTAATGAATGAAGCGGAATAAAAGGCATACTGTATTAAATATCATTGGTATCTATATGATTTTTCCTTTGTCTTCCAGTCCGGGCCCAGTATTTTTGCCTCTGGATAAGTTGTGCAGAATGACGGTAACTTCGTCTGGGATAAGTGATGTTGTGACCGTCACTGGGTTCGAGATTGACCGTCTCAAAAGTTACCGTTATTTTTTTATCCTGTGAGTCTACTAGTTATGTTATATTGTTAAAACTGAGAATTAAATAGAAGTAGAATTAACTTGACAGATATTACCATCTGTATAACACTGTGCAATCTGTAGAATCGAGATGGAAAAATGTCAGAGCATTCAAAGACTTTCAAGAATATTTCCTGCGACCGTTTTATGTAGATATAAAACTTGTCAGAACAAAAGTAACCCTTCACCGAAGGTAATCCATCTGAAATGCAAACTGTTGATGTTTTATCGCTTATGCTACATTTACCACAAGACGATAAAACACTGAAATGAAGCGAAATCCACCTCTTTTACTTACTAAGCTCCAACACCGCTATGCATATCAGTATATGACTGAACAGTATTTATATTCGTGGCAGTCAGTCGGGGTAAAGAACCCCCAAAAAGTGCTTAATGGCCATTTCTTGTAAGAGGGCGACTGAAAGAAATCTGGAAAAGGGGAAAGTAATGAGGCGCTTAAAACGTTTTTAAACTGCGGAAACTTTGGACGTTTCTGAGTGGGATTTATGCAAGGCCTTGGATTTATGCTACAAAAATCCTCAGCGTCAGAAGGATTAAAAGATATTGCGGTTCTTGGCGCAAATGGAGGGGAGCTGTCTGCTTGTAACCGAGGTATTAGAGGCATAACTCTCTCTCTCTCTCTCTCTCTCTCTCTCTCTCTCTCTCTCTCTCTCTCTCTCTCTCTGTTACACACACATACACAAAAAATTCGAAACACTTTGGACAAGGAAAAATAAACCAACCAAATTAAGGCCAAAATAATTGTATAGTCTCTCTCCCCCCATCCTTCCTCTCTCTCTCTCTCTCTCTCTCTCTCTCTCTCTCTCTCTCTCTCTCACACACACAGCAAGCAAAAAAAAAAAAAAAACCTTCTTACAAAAAACGAAACCGTCTACATTTTTTACGGATTTTTTTAAATTTTTTGGTTATCTTTATTAGGATATATGACAACGTAGTAAACCTAAGAAATAATTAGTCATTCAACTATAAGAACAATCTGAAGTTTTATATGCACCCTGTGGTAGAGGTGTAAGAGACTCTGCGTAGGTCCTGTGGGTCGTAAAAGGCTACTAAAAGGACAGCTGCTACCTTGCAGTCTCACTCTTTTTAGTTAAGAAGGCTACGGCCCACTGCCAATATCTGGTGGAAACAACTGCTGGGCCCTGCAGGTGGACTTTTAGTCAAAGGCGAGTCCCACCGTCGTTGATGGCAGCAAGGACATGCGGTCGTAAAAAAAACCCTTTGCTAAACTATAAACCAATCCTGATGTTGTAAGGAAAGGCGCATCAGGCAACCGACCCCTTAGTGTAGGGATAACGGTGGGAAAGAAGAAGAAGCAATCAGAAATATTTATGGCTTTCTAAGTATGTTCCGTAAAAGAATAATAATAATAATTATAACAATAATATTGCAGTTACAATAATGGAGGCATAGATCACTGTTGATAATATTATTCGTCTCTGTCCTGGAAGAGGGAGTAGCATGAATAGAAACCATCGTTATCACCGAAACATTTGAGAACTCATTTGTCTAACAATCGTTTCCCTCTTACTACCTCTTCACAGACAGTAAGACAGACAGCTAAATGGAAAGAGAGAGAGAGAGAGAGAGAGAGAGAGAGAAGAGCTTGGGAACAACTCTTCCAAAACATATTTAATTGGAACCGGAAAGTCAATTATTATGTTAAGCGGACCTTCGGGCTGGCCTTATAAGAGAGTATATTCATGATTTAAAGGCTTTTTCTTTTTCAAAGATACAAAATACGGCAATGAATCTTTAAAAAAAAAAAAAAAAAAAAAAAAAAAAAGGAAAATAAAAAAAAAAAAAAAGAAAAAAAAAGGAAAACCTACCTTTTTCGATAAACTCAAAATTTTATCCTACTGAAGGGACTCACTTTTCTTCTCTCTCTCTCTCTCTCTCTCTCTCTCTCTCTCTCTCTCTCTCTCTCTCCTTTATCTTTGCTTTTAATTTCGGACTCATTTTTCTCTGCATTCCCGTCTTTCCTACCTTTCCTTTCGGCAAAATTCCTCCCATTACTGATTCCTATTCCTGTGCCGTTCCCAGATGCGTCTCAACGTCTGCTGATGAGTGTATTTAATATGCTGCAAAATGCTTCACAAAGAATGACGCTGCAAAGTTTATCATGTTTGATACTCAAGGAATCAGCCTCGTCTCAAGTTTCTTTGTTAAGCTAAATAAGGCGATGCATTATTTTATTTGATGAAGAGCAAAGACAAATGAAAAGAAAACAAATATGAGAAAAGGTTTAAAAACATGAGTAACAGCAAAACGTTTACCTAAAACCAGGATGACTTCAAGGATTATGCAAAACGGAACAAGAAGAAGAGAATTCCTATCAATTCTGATTATTGATCAGAAAACAAAAGAGGACTGTGCCTTCCAGCAATCAATTACTGTTGTGGAACTGAATGGAGATATCAGCATTCCATCAAGTGAACATCTGCCAATATTCAGTGTCCAAATCCCAAAGGATGACGATGTTCGCTGAAGGTGAAGCAGTGACGAAGGACTTTGGTATGAGGTGTAGGAGAGATCGTATGATAGAATTACTATATTCATTTGTGTTTCCAGGGATTGCTTTCTATTAAGTCATGCGGGACCTTCAATTACTCGAACAATTGATGAAACAGTACCTGCAAAATGAGGAGAGGAAAATTATCATAAAAGAACTGCATATTAATTTAAGTCCCCAAGAAAAAATAAAAACATCTAGAAATTTGAGGGACATGTGTTTTGCTGTCACCATTAATCATATCACCACCTTTGACAAAAGTCTGTAAGGAGCCGGTTACAACTCCAACAATTAATCATTGCGTTGATGAAACTCTAATTCGTTACAATAAAATCATGGCCATGATCTTTCGAAAACAAACTTCACTGCATTCTCGAGACCAGACTCCACCTTGATTCAACACTTCAGACCTCCAAAGACCATAGACTGTACAATTCGCTTGCGATTCCTAGGTACTGAGGGACCTTCCTCGCGGCTTTGTATCGAGACAGCGTTCTCCCTGGTCTATTGCCTTGCTAACTATTGGTCAAGATGATATGCAGTCAGGCGACTGCTGTCAATGCTATAGACAAGCCAACAAAGAGAGAGGAGAGAGAAAAAAAAAGGCAAGGAAAAAACGTATGAGAACGTTTGTTTCCCTTTCCGTTCCCGCATCGGTATGCCGCTGATGCATGAAGCTAATATGCTTCCCTAGGAATGCTTCTATTTATGACTCGGGAGAAAAAAGAAAATATTTGAAAGCTGAGGCGTCATGGAGAAGTCTCACTAGAGAGATCCTCTTTCGTTTTGTGCTTCAAGAATTTAATTTGGAATTCGTAAGGATAGAGAGGATATTAACACTTACTATATCATGTTACGGCTTTACAATTACAATGACATATATGCTAGGTATTTCAAATGGATAAACTGAATCCTTTGGAATTGTGGTCCCTGGGATAATGGTAGACGCATTGACTCCTTCCTTTAACCGTAAGAAGGGACAGAGGACCGTATCTGTTGTTCGTTTTATGATAAAAAAACAAAACAAAAAGTAAAGGAAAACTATCACTTGGAACATTCTGCTCAAAACCCAGAGACAGGACTGTGTACCTGTGGAAGATTTAAATTTTGGTGGGTCCAAAAGAAAAGAATCTGAATTCATGAATGCCGGGTTCGTGTTAACAGGAGACCAGGAAGAACAAAAATGAGAGAGAGAGAGAGAGAGAGAGAGAGAGAGAGAGAGAGAGAGAGAGAGAGAGAGAGAGAGAGAGAGATAACGACTTAGGTTTTAGAAGTACTCAGGTTTGATCCTATGGGTTGATCTATAGATGCATAAATTTTACCTCTGTTTAAGAGACGCAAAACCTAAGAATGAATCTTAGTACATGTAATACGAAGGGTATCTAATATAGTACTTTATCCCCCTGAATAAAAAAAAGGTAGTCTACAGGCAATAAACTCCACGTTTGGGTAACAATAAATCTTAAACCAAAACATTAGAGAATAACATTATTTACTTGATATGTAACAATTGTGACAAAATAACAAAATCACTCAAAATTGCCGCGGTTTTGCAAGGGCAAATACTCTTGTTGAAAGAAGAAACTGCATTTATATTTTTCATGAGGTTGGATGTCCCTCATGTGTTATTCTGTCCCATCCCCTTTTTTTCTCTTATTTACCTTCATATTCTTTCTTCTCTGCATTTCTGTCTCCCTTGACCCAGATGCTTTGATAGTGTTTACCTATGCAGTGTAAATGACAAGGAATGACCTGCATGGACTTCTCCACAGATATTTCCTCCTGCCTTTTAAGTGAATGATGCACTTGCGACATTGTCCTATTTCATGTGGCTCAGACTTAAACGAGAACCGAATAACGAATAAAGAAATGAACAGTAAATTGAATAGAATTAGGCAAGAAAAGGAGTATGAAACCAAACAGCAAAAAGACTACAATAGGTTTGCGAATGATACAAAACAAAGGAACAAGAGGACAGTCCATATCTCTTTCATAAACCTTCAGTTTATTTTGTTTGTTTGTTTGTTTGTTTGTATGGTGTTTTTACGTTGCATGGAACCAGTGGTTATTCAGCAACGGGACCAACGGCTTTACGTGACTTCCGAACCACGTCGAGAGTGAACTTCTATCACCAGAAATACACATCACTGACCCCTCAGTGGAATACCCGAGAATTGAGCTCGCAGCCACCGAGGTGGCAGGCCAAGACCAAACCGACCACGCCACTGAGCCGCTTATAATAAACCTTCAGTGAACTAAGAGGACAATCCTTCATGTGATCCATCTGTGTGACGCCACAAAGATGTTCGTTGGAGCTAGACGAATGACTCGAGATTGCTCGAAGCGACTCTCTGGGATTCTTTTTGACTTCAGCGTTGACGGAGAAATGACTCAGTCTGGTTTTACTCGAACTGCCATATTGCAGTAATGTATGACGTAATATATGAAAGATTACCATTTGATAATTAGTTCTGAATTTCCTTATTCTCTACAAATAAAGTGAACTCGAGAGCAGCCACTGAGTCTTTATAACCTTCCTCGTATTTATGTCGTTGTCTTTTCTTCTTCTTTTCGAAATGTTCGTTTATCCGTTATTTGGATCAAAACTTGATAGTATTCAACTTTTCACCTCTCATAAAATGCAAATACAATTCTAACAAATCCCCTCTTTATCATATTGTTAACAATAATTTTTATAAACAAATGTTGGCTTATATCTATATTTTTCATGAGGTCGGGTGTTCCTCATGTGTTATTCTGCCTCACCCCCCCACCCCCTCCCCCTCCCCTCCCCCCTTTTTTTTCTTATTTCACTTTCAGATTCTTTCTTCTCTGCATTTCTGTCTCCCTTGACCCAGATGCTTTGATAGTGTTCACTTATGCAGTGTAAATGACAAGGAATGTCTTGGATGGCCTTCTCCACAGATATTTCTTCCTGTCTTCTAAGTGAATGATGCACTTGCGACACTATCTTATTTCACGTGGCTAAGACGTAAACGAGAACCGAATAAAGAATAAAGGAATGAACAGTAAATTGAAAAGACTACAATAGCTTACGAATGATACAAAACAAAGGAACAAGAGGACAGTCCATATCTCTAATAACACTTCAGTGAACTACGAGGACAACCCTTCAAGTGATCCATCTGTGTGACGCCTCAGTGATGTTCGTTGGTGCGGGACGACTGACTCGAGATTCCTTGAGTTGAGTTGAATATAGAATTTAAGGCCAAAGGCCAAGCACTGGGGATCATGAGGTCAGTCTGTGCTGAAATGGAAATTGACCGTTAATAGGTTTGAAAGTGTAAACAGGAGGAATACCTCGCAGTTGCACTATGAATCAAGTGTCAGGAGAGGGTTGAAAGTAAGATGAAGAAAGAAAATATGAAAGGAGGTACAGTAAAAGGAACGTAAGTGGTTGCAGCAAAGGACCGAGGCACGCTGCAAAGAACCTCAAGTAATGCCTACAGTGCACTTCATGAGGTCCACTAAAAGTAATCCCAGGTGTTTCCCATAGATCATTTTGCACGTCCATATGTTACTCCAGAATATTTCATTGGCCAGACATTAGGCGTGTAGGTGGGTTTCTCTCTGTTATGGACGTCATAGAAAAATGAGATATCTTTCTGAGTGCGTACTCGATGACGTCTTTTCATGGTTCCCGAAGTCTACTGTTCAAGCAGGTACGTAGAAAGAAGTGTGATAACGAGAATCAAACGAGAGAGAGAGAGAGCGAGAGAGAGAGAGATGAATTC
>NC_087214.1:54868852-54876352 GCF_015104395.2 Macrobrachium nipponense | reverse complement strand
GTAATTGCATTGAAAACATTAATCTTTCTACATGACCTAGTTGAAATGGAGTAAATAAAAACATTTACATTTTCCACCTGAATGGGTTTTCCATTCGACAGAAAAAAGCGTCTAAAACTATCGTTTTCATTCCTTACTCTCTGGATTATGTGTTTAGTTTTTACTTTGCCTATTAGATTTATTTTTCGTTAGTATATTGTCCATGTTTATTTGGTGCTTTACGAATAAACGAATAGTAGAGAGAGAGAGAGAGAGAGAGAGAGAGAGAGAATAAAAATTTGGGAAAAAAAAGACTCGTGCGTCTCACCATCAGAATCATTGTCGTTGCAAAGACAAAAGGAGCAGTTTGAGTACTATCCGAAATTGTGTACATACATGAATTTTACGTCATTTTAGTGTCATGACATTCCTTGTGAGAAAGGTTTCATGGTGGGTTTGAAAGAAGGATGATCGATATTCTACTCTGAACTGACGTTACCATAACCAACTTTAACGAATGATACAGCGGTTGTTACTGCATTTAGATATAAATTAGTACAGGACTTCTACAGAATCTTTACAATTTAAAGTTTCGGAAAATCTAGAAAGCAACGAACACGATGACTTTGAAGCTCCGCCCCTTTTGTAGAGTTGCCAGGTGCGGCATTATTAAGCAATAGGTGTTTGAAGATTTCAGAAACTGTATCTACAGTTTTCTTGTGGATAGTACATACATAAAGACCGCACCAGGAAACAGTTATGGGAAATTTGGGCATTTTCACTTAATGAACCTACCTCAAACGAAAAGGCCACTCGCCATTGTTCATTTAGGTACTGAAGGCAAATGGATATCGTTCACTAACATTCACCAGACTGATAATGCACGTGAGAAAACCCGAGTATTTTCACCTGTTATTCCATGTTCTTAGAATTCATTCCACTTGATTTGTATATTAATCAGTTAATGAAGTGGAAAAGGTCTCATTACCAGTTCCACGAAGGGTCACTGGCTCTTTCTATATTTTCAGGAGTAATTTTTGCTTGAAGGTAAATTATGTGCGTGATATCGCAACGCCATGTACAAAAGTGATACCGTTGAGTAAACTGTATTCATGAATAATTTACGCTTTCTAACTTCCACTCTTTTCTTCCTCCTTTCCTTCTTATCCATCTTTTTATTCTGAGGACTTTTGCTCTGAACAACATATGAAAGTATAAAGCCGAGATTCAAATTGGAAAATCAGAGATCAGTATTTTTCACTGCCTCTATATCCCAAACCTTTGCTTGAGAGTAAATCAGATGTGAACTATAAGGATCTCTTCCCATTTCTTTGTGAAATTAAATGAGCATTAACTTACATCCATCTCTCACGCAATAATTCCTTCAAGTACTCTATTTCATAGGCATTTTCATGAACATTCCACATGAACTCTTCTAATGAATAATGATGTTGCAGTTCCGAATGAGGAAGTATTAACTTGTAGCGAAGGCTTGCATAAGAAGCTGCGTCTAGAAACTTACTAATTTATTACTTACTAATTTATTCAGACAACAAGCAGAAATGTAGTGCCTAACACTGGGCGAACAAAAACAGAGGTCATGGCTGAAATGCTGACATTGTAATACATATGGTAATGATGATACATATAACATGGCAATAATATGAATGAAGGTATAAAAGATGCGTGGCGTATGCTGTGTTTCTTGTGTCCACACGTTTGGCACGCGGAGATGATGATATTAGGAGATCAGCTGGAGGTGAGGTGTGTGGGGTCCACGTTGGACCCTACGGGACTCCCCCCACCTTGGAGAGGCCTACGGTTGTAGGCTGGTGTCCGGGAGGTATGCTGGCTTGAAGTGGTCGATGGAGATCCATTTAGCCCTGCCTGCCATCCTCTGTCATCTGGTAGGCCTTTTATTGTGTCTGAATGATATGTATGGTTCCAAGTAGGCGGGGGAGGGTGGGCCCTCTGTATGCGTCTACACCTACGAACACATATTTTGTGTTCTGGAGTTCGCTGGGGACATACACTTTTCTGGTCATGTGGTAGGTCGTCTTGGCTGGCATTATCCATTTGTAGTGCTCTGCCAAAATTCAGGCGGTTGAACAGCCTGATGGGTGGGACAGGTTGTGGGCGAGTGTGAAGGTTGTTCTTCTGGGGCCTTCTGGTAGGCAAGGGGGAGTGCATCTGGTACTTATTTCGCAGGCAATGGTCATCTCTCCATTGTTGATTGACAGGTCGGTGATTGTGTTTACTTTCTTTGGTAGGGGTTTAATGCCGTCTTTGTTCTTTGCTCATTCACATTTGTTGTCTCTTGCTATGATTCCATTTTTTTTAAGTATTTGCAGTACTCTTTTGAGGTCCTTAAGATGCTGCTTGAGGTTGGGGCTAAATATGAGGATGTTGTCAACGTAGACCACATAGAAGGGAAGGTTGGAAGGTTGCCTAGCAGTTCGTCCATCAGTCTTTGGAAGGTTTCCCCTTCATTGCAAAGGCTAAGATAGCTGTAGTTGAATGCGTGGATGCCGAAGGGGTTGATGATCATGGACTTTTCTATATCTTCCTTTGCTACTGGAACTTGGAAGTATCCCTTCAGCAGGTCTATTTTGGTGAAAACCTTTGTTCTCGTCAACACCTTTCCATAACAAATCTACTCCTACACAGTCACACCATCTCTTTCTTGGTCTTCCCTTCTTCCTTCTACCCCGCACTTCCATTTCCATCGCATGTCTTCCAACATGATGTTCCTGTCTTCGTAACAGGTGTCCATACCATCAAAGCCTTCCCTCCTGTATTTTCTTTGATATTTCAACTACATTTGTCGATCCTCTTATATACTCATTTCTAATCCCATCTTCCCTTGTTCCTCCCGACATCCATCTGAACATTCTCATTTCTGCTACATCCATCTTCTTCTCCTCTGTTTTCCTCATTCTTGCTGTTTCTGTTCCATATAACATAGCTGGTCTGACCACCGTCCTATGTCTCACCTCTTGGTCCATGCTTCCACTCTCCTCTAATACGGTCCCCAAGTACTTGAACTTCTGTACTCTTTATTTCTTCCCCATCCAATCTTATGCTATTTCCACCATCCTCACTAGGCAAACAAAAACAAAGGTCACAACACAATCATTTGTGTTTGTTGACAGATGGAAATATACATATAATTGACGCTGTAATGCGTCTGGTAATGACGATACGCTTAGCATGACAATAATATGAATGAAGATATAAGTATAAAAAATGCATACTGTTTCTTGTGTCGGCTCGTTTGGCACGGAGATGATGATGTGAGGAGATCTGGACAGGTGAGATGAAGGTGTGTGGGGTCCACGTGGGAACTTAAAAACTATTGGAGGGAACTGGGGGGGGGGGGGGGGTGGGGGGGGGGGGGGGGAGAGAGAGAGAGAGAGAGAGAGAGAGAGAGAGAGAGCAGGAATCAGGGAGAGCTACCTCAGTATTACTGCACCACTTCCGCTCTTCTGTTGTTTAGAGAGAAGTGGCTATTTCAACACATCCTCGATATGGCGAATGAAAAACGTTGGGAGGAGATCTTGGAAGCTTTCCTTTCTGATTCTCGTTTCCCGGAAGTCGGTCGATTTCTCGTTCATGAGGGTGTGTAATATTTCCCTGCAGGTTCAGTGGAAATGGAAATTGACTTCTGTTTGTTGCCTAGGTAAATGATGTTTATCGCAAGACAATACTCCCTGATTAAATTCACATTCTTAGTATCTGCAGTTTGATCTTTATTTTCACTGGCGAAAAGCTAAACAAGGATCTTCCTTGTAACATGTAAACCAAATGACTATTTAATGAAATTAATGACTGTACAAGAAAAATTGTGTAGTTATTTAAGCAATAACTATAAATATCAAGTCATAATTACTATTATGCAGAACGAGGTATGCTTAAGATTAAGTTTTATTCATAATTATTATTATTATTATTATTATTATTATTATTATTATTATTATTATTATTATTATTATTATTATTATTATTATTATTATTATTATTATTATTATTATGGCATTATCAAGACATTATTATAATATAAATAGTAGCGTGTCCCTCAAGAAGAGACATTGCTCAGGAAATGAGATTTTTCACACAAGAAATACATCGAATCATCGCTTAAAATCTCGCAGATGTATAAAATCTATTATGGATGCTGTAAGCTGGGTTAGCAATTGATTTCTGCACTATGTATATACGTGAATGTGTTTATTAACAGGTGTTTTAAAGCTGATTGAATGAGCAATAAATCTTCAAGTTAATTTTAAGAGAAATAAACATTTCTGTTATTTAGATAAAAAAAAAGCTTATTTATAACATTAATGATTTTATGTTTAAGGATATTTTTTCACATAATTCCTGAATTAAAACTTCATGATAGATGTTAAGTCGCTGTATCTTACTCGTTCTAAATTTCAGTAATTTAGGAAAGTGACATTTTAAGACGAATGAGATTTACATGCAGCATAAATTTCATTAAAAAATTTCTATGTTATACATACAAAAAATAAAATAGAAGAAAATGATATAATTAACTTTTAAAACATTTTACAGATTGCAAATAATTTAGCTGGTGACAAACAAAAGGATCTAGAAATTCTTGGATTTATCAAAATTCCCACTTTTTATTTATTCAATTTATTTATTTATTTATTTTATTATTTATTTATTTATTTATTTTATTATTTATTTATTATTTTATTATTTTTTTTTTGCTTATCTTTCGACAGCTTGAAATAATGGATGTGATGATCAAAGATCTGTGAACTGAGCGGCTCTTTGAAGTTTCTTGTGTATTGTAACATCTAATTTTGTTCTATTATATTTTATAAGGCCTTTCTGGATTTGTTCAAGTTCATATTACAAAATTTACTGAAATCTGCACATGAAATCTCAGGCAATATTGATGACAGTACTATTTCGAACGGACAAGTAATTCTTAGAGATAATTATTTATTATAATTTTTTTAATTAACTCGTACGCTATTTTAGTTTCCGGAATCCACAAAATCGAAAAAGTCATTAACTGCGCATCGACAGCCCCTAAAAGCTTTGGCAGTTTGTACAAATTCCCTCCTTCATTCAAGTTCATTGGCAATGACCAGGATTCTGGTCTTATGGCTGACGCTTTTTCACCTTTTGTCTTTCCCTCCAATAATAAATTAGCTCTTAGTAATATACACGTTCACATACAAGCAAGGATTTGTTTTAAAAAACTTAAAGAGGAAAACAGTAAAGAACACCCAACAATATTAACTTTCATAACTTTTCAAAACAAAATCCCTTTTGAAGAACAAAAGATGGTGTAAGTGGGAGACAAGCAGACATGAACAGATTTTCTAAAGATTTCTCTAATTCCATTATCGTACCTTAAGCAGACAAAGTATAATATATGGAAAAGCAAAATAAGAGACGGATGTTGTTCCTATCTAAATAAAGTTCGAGTAGCCTAATATCAGTACTATCATTCCAAGAATAGTATATTTCCTTCTTCTTTCCCTCGCTGCTTTCTTTGTTTGTATTGTTTGTTTGTATGGTGTTTTTACGTTGCATGGAACTAGTGGTTATACAGCAACGGGACCAACTGTTTTACGTGACTTCCGAACCACGTCGAGAGTGAACTTTTGTCTCAAGAAATACACATCTCTCACACCTCAATGGAATGGCCGAGAATAGAACTCGCGGCCACCGAGGTAGCACGCGAACACCATACCGACCACGCCACTGAGGCGCTCCTCGCTGCTTTCGAACTATGTTCGAGAATTGAATATAGAACGCTTCTGATCCATTGCCATTCAGGGTGTGGAAGTCCCTGTAGCCTGCCAGTGAGTGGTGGTGCTTGACCGAAATTCAGTGGTCACCGCAATATTTCATCGTTGGTTTTGTTTGAACTTTTTTCGTACTGCGCGAAAAATTTCAATGTAATCAGTGAGATTGCAGTGTCACTATCATGCAAATGCGGACAACGCATTTCCATTTCAGCTTCGGTCTGTCCGTTAACCTGTTATAGATGCTTGACGCGGCTGGAAATAAAATAAAAGTTTTTTTCCCGTTTTTATGCGCGCTTAACATGATACCATCAGCATGCTCATATATACAAATGCATTTACATTCGCCAGACGCACATACACACACACACACACACACACACACACACACACACATATATATATATATATATATATATATATGTATATGTATATATATATTGTTACGGTGCGTTGCCTGCAAGGTCTGCAAGTTACTTTAGAAATTAACTGACATCTGACAAGAATGGGTGCCATGCAGATAACAACAGAAACAGGGGCAAAATGGTATCAAAAATTGATGGATTTTAGTGAAATACAATGTTACTCCTAATTAAGTTATTATTACATGAATCAGAAGATGTATACACACAGGGGCTAAAGGCACTAGCTCCGTGGCACTAAAGTTATGTTAATTTCACAAATCAATTAGAGCCACAATGTAAAACCCCGAGTAGGTTTAAGTTCTTTATGGAAAAGAATTTAGGGAATGAAATGATTATTGCAATTATCATAAGTCATAAAATAATAGATAGCAGCTCTTCAATCTTCCACCTTGGGGCTTGCTTGAAACTGATGACAATAGGAACACCTTTGGCACAGTGGGAATACAGGCGATGCACATGACGTCCCAGGGTCTCCTGTTTTGCAAATTAAGGATGCAATGTAATGCTTGATTTAAAACACGATTAATGTGACTGGGGCTTGCTTAAGGCATTTAGGGTATTTAAGCTAACACTGTTACGAGATAGCAAAATGGATGAACACTTATCGTTGCGAGTCACAAATATTTTCCACTTCACCTTTTTCTCTGAAGGAGATGCAATGGGGATTCAGTTTATATATGAGAGCAGGCAGAAATTAAGTAACAGATTTTTGTGAGTTGAAACAATTCCAAATCCACTGTACCTTTTTCCTCTGGATGATCAGAGTCTTGAACGCAGTGCAAGGCTTCAAAGTGATGGGATTTCTGGTGGAAAGTGTTGGCCACACACAAGAGTACATACAGTGGGCGGAAAGGCGCCAGGCAGGCAGAGATTCTGGTCTGGACACTGATCTGACTTCGGTGGTAATGCTTTCATAGCAGCAGCTGTCACTGCCTTTTATCACTCCTTATCTTTGTCCTTTGTCTATCACATATGGGTGGCCAGCATTTATCCGAGCTGCTGATGGTCCTTGGCCTGGAATGGATATTTGAGACCTGCAGAGCACAGATTCGGAAAAGATGGGATAATGAGAGGATCATTAAGCTGTGGGAGGAGGCCGAAAGTTTCGGAGGGGGTTGAAGCTGTGGAAATTTTTTAATGACTTGGGAGTGGGGAAGGGGAAGTGTGGCTTCCGCATGTCAGATGACGTGGGTGGTCTCTAATTAATTTTTCCTTCACTAAAATCTACTACATTTCTTTTTGATTTCTTAAAAACTAAGGGCTTCAAAACAGACATAGAATGTATGTCTATTACAATATATATATATATA
>NC_087214.1:54861352-54866352 GCF_015104395.2 Macrobrachium nipponense | reverse complement strand
GGAATTTGTGAAGTTTCTTCAATGTTGGTCCCATTCATTTTTCCATTTTCCTTTTTTTTTTCACTTATCGCTCACCAAAATATGCAAAAACTATTTTGGTAGGCCTATAACGACGAATATTAGTTTCCTAAAGTGGCTATTGGACATATATTTTCTATTTCGTAGGTAGTTCTTAGGGGTTTGCTTGAGTCATTATTTTTCATTTCCGTGAAGTTTTCGCGTGTCCTGATAACCACTGTAGTTTTATATCTGAAAACGGAAATGCAGAAAACTGTTTAGAATTCATCCAGATTTTGGGGATTTTTTGCGACTCGCACTGTTGAAATTGGCCCTCTTTTAATTTTTTTTATCATTAAAAAAATTTGGAACGCAATTTCCAGCTCCCAAGGATGTTCAAAAAACGTCAACTCAGTACCATCAGGAAATAAAGGGGAATTGTGGCATTTTTTTTTTTTTTTTTTTTTTTTCTTTTTTTTTGAAGCAAGCGACCGACCCCCCTTGTTTATCAGGACTCCATTCTGCTCAAAACTACAACGCCGAAAAACAAGAATTGAACACTTCCAAACACTCTTGGTAGTTCTTATTATTTCTTCAGTTATTGTTGTGACACCTCGGTTTTGAAACATGCAATGAAAAAGATGGATACGTGAAAAAATGAATTTTTATTTCTTTTTAGGAATAAAAGAGAACGACTTATTTATTCCTGTGCTGGATGCTGATCGTCGTCAGATTTTTATTGCTCAAGATAAGCAAACTTCACGTTTCCATTCAGGAAATTAATTCAATTCGTATAAACATGATGAATTGGACTTCAATGGTCTTTTCCGTATACTGTAATCCAAATTAATTATTTGATACACATATTAAATTCGAGGATGAGTGATAGAACAAGAGTAGTTAGCAAACCATAAAACATTTCTTTCGTTTAATTAATAGTATGTTCAAAATGAAACGATTAACGACACAGAGTAACTAATCTTATCCATAAGCATCTGGTGTTGACATACTATGCATTCTAGAGGCCATGAAATAGTATTTTTCGTAAACAACTCTGAAACCGAGTTGTGAATTTCCATGCCACTAAAAGCGCTGTTTCAAACTTCGTCCTAATTTTCGGAAGTAGTATGCATTGCCATATGTGTTTTATTATTTTTTTTTACTTAAAAAAATGTGGTTAAAGCTGCTCTTACTCACCCAGCCATTAGCATATCCTCCTCTACACCTTATCAAATGGTTGTTTGACTTATGTCATTTTACCTATCCTGGGCATATGAATTTTTTTTTTTTAAAGCAAATCGATACATAGTATAATGATGTATAATTTTTAAAATATATAGAAATAGGGTTGATGGCTCTGCGTCACAGATACGTCATAAAGCACCACTTGTTCGAAACGGTCTGAGGAAAATCAAGCCCCAAGTTGGTCTTTCTAAGAGTAAACGGCTCAATGACAATTCAGTGTACTTCCATAAGTTTAAGACAATGGTAGAAGCCACTCGTTGCTTTACTATGCATTTCAGGGACGTCAAGACGTCGTTTTTTCTCTAATATCTTTCAAGTTAATTATTTGATCGAAATGGTACTTTGTCACAGTGTACAAGACACCTCCCCCTAATTTTTGGTAATATAGGTGGCCAGTAGCTTATTCATTCTCATATGGGAAGGGCCGTGTTACTGATGTGGTCAGCAAAAAACCTTAGGGTTCGATGAATCTGTGAAGAAAACTTGGAAATATGACCGAAAGAAAATTTGCATTCTTTCGGAAACTTATTTAATGGACTTCAGGAAGATTAGGGGGGCGGGGGACAGAATTATATTATTCTCTCTCGATTTCGTGCAAATACTATCCTTTACTCTGCGAGTATCATCGGTCTTTTCAAGTAGCTTTTTTCTGAATCACAACGAACTCTGTAACCACAAATATGACGATTGATGAGGCCAAAGTGTTAGAAAACTGAGTGGAATGAGAGTTTCATTTTCATTGTTATTTTTTAAAGGTCATAAATAGATTTACATAACATAATATGACTGGATTGTGCAAATAGAGATTTTTAAGTTTTATAAGAGGACAGCCAAGGTAGAAGAAGCTACGTAATGCTGTTTAGACAATATAAATATCCCAGTAAGAAATATTTTGATTATAACGAATCTCTCATCTGCCGAGAATATGGCATTGTATGAGAGCAACAAGTATTTCTAGAAACTAATTGAGAACTCTCATACTAAAGACTGATTTTCAACAAAAAAAATTATTTGTCATGAATAAATTCATAAAAATTATTCGTTTCTGTAAAATCCGTCCAAGGAGGGGAATGGTAAATAGGTACATCGAGTCTATTGGTTGCGTTTTCCCGGATCCTCAATCAATTTAATAACCACTATCCTCTCTCAACTCCCCTGTAATGAATTCGAGAAGTTAAGAGTGCATTATGGTTATTATATTCACATGGCAGGTAATCTTAATAATATTTCATTTCAAATGGTAGTCATCAAGTTGATACCTATTACACATTTTAGACATTTTCTTGGAGCCAAATTTTCCAACTGAACTTCATTTCAAAAGACTGCAAAGAATTTCCTACAAATCGATAAAGTGTCTACCACACAGATTTTTTAAACGCGATCGAAGGGAAGTTAGAGAAGGTAAATATTGACACGTGATCAGTAATGACCAGTAATGATGTCGGATCAGGTTTGAGAGAAAGCGATAATCATGAGAAGTGAAATGGCTGAGCGAGAAGTGAAAAACTATAGTGCAGTTCACGTAGAGTTTCGTAGATTCACGTTTTATCGAGCGATAAAAATAATGCATAACAAATATTAAAATTTCAAATGAGAGACTTTTCCACGACGGCTGCAGCTTCAAATCCCTTCTTTTTTCCGTCATAGAAGAAAGCTTTCTAAGAGGAAGTCTTTGATTCATGCGTCCGGAGAAATCTGCATTGGTAAAAGAAAATCCAATCAAACTTTCTTTTTCCTTTCCTGTCTTGCTTTCTAATTGTTAAAATGGCTTCTGTATCAGAGCTGTAGCTCTGTAAATATAAGAAAGCTCATAAATTAGAACCAGCTTGTTTCCTCATATAAATACCCATTTAAACCCCCAAAAAAGACGCCCGTTACGATATGAAACTTGTCTACAATAACTACAGCTTTAAAATGTATCTCTCCTTCGCCGGAGAGAAAGCCGTGAAAGAAAGCATTCCAGAGGGAAATGAGAGCTTCGTAGATCATTAGGCTGTCAATGCGATCAAAGAAGCGAAAGCCACTTTCCTCTTCGGCATTTCTCTCTCTCTCTCTCTCTCTCTCTCTCTCTCTCTCTCTCTCTCTCTCTCTCTCTCTCTCTCTCTCTATATATATATATATATATATATATATATATATATATATATATATATATATTATATTTATCGGATTTGTCCGTTCGTCTCTAAACACAGTTGGAAATGTTTGGATGCAGGAACAAGAGTTATCGACGAAGGTTTGTTGCGTTGCCGATTGTTAAGGATTCTTTTATAAATAGTTGCAGGAGGAAAATGGTAGATTCCGAGTAATAAAATGTTATTGATTAGCTAGAAACTAATACTATCTCGTAGACACATGCATACATACATACATAAATAAATCATAATATACATAAATATATATAAATATATGTATATGTATTTATATATATATATAATATATATATATATATATATATATATATATATATATATATATATATATATATATAAAGTATTATATAATATATATATATATAATATATATATATATATATATATAATATATATATATATATATATATATACATATCTTATAAAAGGAGCCCATAAAAACACCCAAAATGTAGAGAGAAAAGTACTATATTTCAGAGACTGCTGTCTCTCTTCAGGTATTATGAATGAGAAAAGTTTACAGAAAAGGTGGTATTTATACCAAGAGATTCGTCCACAAGTAAGCCAATTTAGGTCACCCCCGCTGATAATATTCCTTTAATCTTCTTAAGCGTTGGTTGAATGAACACTGCGACCCTTAAGGCCACTACCTAACATCCATCAAACCAAATCCAAAGTGATGGTACTGCTGTATACATCGTTATACTACCACCATTATAATATACTCTATAAATTAATGAAGCTTACCTTAAACTGTTGGTTGATAAAGATGTGCTGCTGCTTTGAGGAAAACGTGAAGCCGTTGCAAGGTTCCCTGACATGCAACTTAAAGTAGGAAGTGGCCAGGTACCCGACGACCACATTGCACTGCAAACAATCGGTAGGAGATCGAAGGTCTCTGTCAAAATTAATGCCAGAAGGGCCAGCCACTGCCCCTGCCATAGGTACAGGAAGACAAAATGCCGTTTTTTGCTTCATTATTCGAGTATTCAGTCAAACAAGGATACCAGTGGACACTAGACAGGTAACTTTTTTACTCCGCTGAAATGCTAGTGAAACTTAGTTTTCGACTAAAGTCGTTCGTAATTGGTTATGAAACCCATGACGTCATAACGATGTCACACCTGTCAGCCAATAATGAGTAACTGGAACTGCTTTTGTTTGCGTAAGAAAGTAAGTTAGAGCCCGGTAGAGGGCTCATTAAAAGTAAACATTACCGTAGAGGAAACACCTCTCCCGACTTAGGAAAAATTCGAGGTAAAAACTTAATATTTTTTTTTCTCTGTAAGTATGCATTAGCGACAATAATGTATTGAGAAGAAGTGTTTTGTTATCACTTCCTTAACATAGTGAACTAAGTTAAAATAAGCTACATTATTAATGTCCATAAATGATATAATACCAAAATAACAAATAAAAGAGGTCTCACATAAACAGTTTTTGACAGGAAATTGAAAGTGGCGGCTATTTTGAAATATGCAAATTAGGAATTTTCTAAAAGTGATGGTTATAGAATATAAAAAAGAACCAAACAACACACAAACAAGTGGTAAAAGGTCAGATTTTGCCAATATGATAGTGAAACTCTACCTCAAAGGTGAGAAA
>NC_087214.1:54849634-54857134 GCF_015104395.2 Macrobrachium nipponense | reverse complement strand
TTGTAAGGGGAGTATGGCCTGCCTCGAGGGAGGGTATTGCGAGGGTACTACTGGCCTCCCTAAGAGGGCATTGCGAGGATGGGTACTAGTGTATATCTTGGGAAGGGTCCTCAGACACTGTTCAAGGGGAGATGGGGGTACTACTGGTCTACCTCGGGGGAGTGTCAATGCTCAGGGGGGGAGAAACCTTTTTTTTCTCATTGGGGGTGAACTCCTTTTTTTTTTCTTTGTGTTGGGGGATGGGTTTGGCCTTGACCATGGATGCTAAGATATCAGCTGATTGATTAGTTGATGAAGTGAAACGCCCGTAGAGTCTTTTTTTTTAGAAAAGAGATTTTTTTTTCTCCCTTGGATGAAGAGAAAAGGAAATAAAAAGCGAATTGAAATGCATTGTATGGGAGTATGTTTTACTTGTGCCTTGAAAGACACAAATATATTGGGGAGACACAGATTATTATTATTATTTTTTATTGTTTTGGAGAAATTACTTTGAAATGCCGATGATTGGTGTTGTATCTGTGTTGTGTGGAAATGGTGTTGCATCTGGAGACATTGTATGTCATGAGATTCAGCAATACTGTTGTATGCTATTTGAATTTCACCTTTACTTGAAATTTTTGCAAGAGAATTATTGCTATGGAGAGTTATTATTATTGTTATTATTAATAATTATTATACTTGAGATGTGTCACGGGAGGTTTGCTTAAGTATAATTATCATTACGGGAGAATTGTTTTACGAGAGATTTGAGATATTTCATGGGAGATTAGTTGATAATTATTACAGATAATTATTCAAGGAGAATTATTACAATGAATTAATGGGAGAAGTCTTGTGTTAATTGATTGTTGAGTTTGTAACTTTGGAGGAATATTTCAGTGATTCACGGGGATGAGTTTTGCTGAATCTTGATGAAATCTGGCTGAATCTTGGTGAATCTTTGCTGAATTTTGTGCTGAATTTTTGGAGAATGGACAAGCATTGACATTGGTGATATTTTTTTTTTTTTGTACTGATACTAGTGATTTTGATGATAGCAATTTTTTTGGTGATTTTGTGATAATGATATTTCTGATACTGATTTTTTTTATATACTAATACGTGGGTGCTGTAATGCTGTCAAGGGAGGTGAAATCGTTTTTGAATTTGTGGGAGGAACTAACAACACATTATTTTAGTTTTTTTTTTTCTTTTTTTTATGAGTTCAGCAGATAATTGCTTGACATCTAGTGAGTTACGGGAGATAGTGAACAAGGCCGTTGATTTTTCTTTTCTCCTTTTTTGGAAATTAGCCATCGCTGACACAAGTTTTTTTTTACCAAGGGTGAATTTGAATTTGTTTTTTCTCTCCAGTTAGTGTGAATATTATCTCAGTTCGTGACTTAGAGTCATTGTTCGAGACGTGTTTGTGTTTCAGCTATTTGATGCTATAGAGAAATATATGGGAGAATTTTTTGCACGTTTTGAATGCATACGTAATGGCACAACATTTTTTCTCTGGATATTTGTGTTCCAGAAATGTGAGTTTTCTTGCACAATACCTTGTCGTATTTGTGGACAACTTTGTGAGAGATAGGAAACTTGGTAAGTTTCTAGTGGCTTATGCTGTAGTGCATATGGAGAAGTCTTGGCTTAGACACTTTGAATTTGGAGTTCTGTTATAATGAGTTGTGGCACATTGGTGATTTTTTTTTCTAGAAATTTCTAGACAGTTTTATTTGCCGAGTTTTTGCCCTTTTTTAGCAGTTATGCTAAAATGGAGAGAGTTTTTATAGTTTTTGACAATAACATTGAGTTATTCTCTGGAGAATTGGAGTTATAATTGGAGTTATAATTGGAGGTAATATATTATTTTTGGAGTTATATTTTGAGATATAATATATGGGAGATATATTTTTGGCCATTGTTGATATTTGCCAATAATGTGGTATGAGCTATGTTTAGTTCAATCTTTGTTGCAAATGGAGACACATTTTTTTTGGAGATTATGGGGCATATTTGTGAGTGTGTGAGTTAGTTGCCTTGAGTGCACATTTTTTGGAGGTAGGATTTCATTTTTTGATATTCCTTTTTGGAGATATATATTATTTGGAGCCTTGTTTTGTTCCACATGGAGTTATTGGGGAATATGAGGTAAATATTTTGTATTTGCCGAAATAGAGGTGATTATTCTCTATTCCTGAGTGGTGTTGTTTTTTCATGGACATATGGCTATCGGAGAAATAAGAGAGAAATGTAAGGGGGTTGGTTATTAACCAAATGGAGGAAACATTTTTTAACCGGAGTGGTGTTATTATTAATATGGTGAAATATATGGAGTTGGAATTAATCTTTGGCGGGTGACCTTTTTTTTGTGGTTATGGAGTTTTTTCGAGTCAAGAGAAGATTTCTGTGGTTCTCTTTTTGATTTCGTGACTATTTAGAGGCGAATGGCATTACTGCATTACGAGTCATTTGAGATGTGGGCATTTTTTATGTTCACAAGTGTGTTATTCTTGGAGAAATATAATTTGGGGCAAAGTCATGGTGAGAGAATAAGTCTTCGAGACAAATCTTTGAACACATTAGTCATATCCTGGAGTTAATTCTGTGAAATGTGTCTGTTAGACGTTTTTTTGAGAATCATGAGTTTTCCGAACTTATGTGTCTGGACTAGACAATTTTTATGCTGTTAGAACATGCGTCCGCAGGCGATTTTTCTGCTGACAGCGATGTGATGAGCCGTGGTGCTGACTTTTTTCCTCTGATGATGATAGATCAGAATTTTTGCCATATCTGGAAATGTTGACAATAGCATTTCACGAAAGAAAGCGCATGTGTGAGAGTTTGCTTTCTGGCAAATTCCATAACTTTACATGGAGCATTTCTTGGGAAAAACGCGGGAGTTATGCATATTTATACATGTATTATGTATTTTGTGATTGGGGAATCTTCTTGTGATTATCCTTTTTTTTTATTATTTTTCTTCCTTTTCCTTGAGAGATATAATTTGGGGATTGAGTCTTAAGTAACATTTCTTTTTTTGACTTGGGGGGGGGGGGGGGGGGAGGGGGGGGGGGGGGGGGGGGGGGATGACAAATTTCTTTTTTGGACTGGAATTTGATTTACCGGAAGATGTAACATTTTTCGAGGGTTGTTACTTAAGTAAAGGGAGTTTGACATTAAGTCTCATTGTGATTAATTATTGAGCAGTAAAGGGATTTTTGCTGTTAAAAGTTGGAGATTTTTACTGATTTTGAGGTTGTTTCAAATGTCAGAGCTTGAGAGAAAATTTTTTTGGGTCTGGGTCTGGGTGTGTTACGTGATTCTTTTTTTTTCCTTGAGTTCATTACGATTTTTCTTTTTTTTTTCTTATGAGAACATTCGAGTTTGAAATGTGAGTGCAGAATTCCGTGGAGTTGCTGTGATTTCTGAGTTGTGTGTGTGCTGATGTGTGAGTTTGGAGAATTGAGTTGGAGAACTTGATGTTTTTTTTCTTTGGGAGTTGTGATAATGACTTATGATTTGGTAGTCATATTAAAGGGAGTTAATTGGGAGACGTTCAGTTAGTATTTCTGACTTTTTGAGATCATTGTTGATAGAAGTAGTATGTCTGGGTTAATTTTTCTAGATTGACCAAAGACTTGACTGACATACTAACACACACACCAAAAAAAAAGTGTTTCCCGACGCCAGCAAGACGTCCACCAGCCGTGAGGATGCTGCCGTTTTTGGTGATTACAAGAGTTTCCACGTGGGTGTTCAAGAGAGTCCTACAGCGTGTCTTTTGGGGATCTGCAGAAGCCGTGAGAAGTCTTCTACAATGAGGGAGGCATTCCGTCTTCCTACAGTTGCTACAGTCTGCTACAGGAGCAGCTACTTGCAGACAAGCAAAGAGGGATATTCAAGAAATGCAGAAAAAATGAGAGAAAAATTCTAGTGCTATTTGGAGATTAAAGCGTGATAGAACTTTATTTCATAATGCCAGAGACGTGCAGTTTTACTTATATTTTATTTTAAGCCGGCCAGTGTTTTGTGTTATAAGCAATTTTGCTAGGCGGGGGCTAGCATATGGGGTGGCCGAGCATCTGTAAGGCCTAGGGTTTTTGATTAATAATATATTGTCCATGTGTTCCCTTTGACCTATGGAATGTGGAGAACAGTGTAGAGGTAACGACCTGAGAGTAGCTGATGAATGAGTTTCTGGGGATGGCGTGAGATAAAAATGCTTAGTTCGACAGGTCAATGTACTGAGTTTATTAACTCTTCTCAAAGTGCCTTTGTGAAACTGGATGCACTAGTGTTTGCGAGGCGCTAACGAACTGTGTGTTCGTATGTGCGTGTGTGCCTCTTCCCTTTAAGAGTGTCATACCCAAGCCTATGGGAGGATTTTGACAGAGGGCTTCAAGTCACAGGCAAGATGCCGTGGCATTCGCCGGGAGTTTTTTATTAAGTGTTTATAGTGATCCGGCTGTTTGGGTGAGTGTTGAGTTACTTTAGCCAAAGGGATGGCTTGTTTGATATCTTGTAAGATGTTCCATTTTTATTAACTTTGCCTTAAGCTTATGTTTGCTAACGAGTGTGTTTCTCGTGTCTTTGAAACAGACGGTTCTGGAATGCCGGGGGACAAACGAATTCTCATAGGGGTGTAGACTTTTTTTTATTTTTTGGGGTGTTTTTTTTGGACTAGACAGTGTACTGTTTCGGGGTTTTTTGGGTTAGTCTGTAAGACTGGATTACTTGATTGATTGATTGATTTATTCGTTGTTAATAAACGTTAATGTTATGACGCAACTCTCTCATTTTCATTACCTGTTAGAATGGAGAGAAAGAGGTGGAGAGAGAGAGAGAGAGAGAAGAGAGAGAGAGAGAGAGAGAGAGAGAGGCTGTGTGAGTAATGCTGTGTGTGGGTTTGCCTTCCGCTCGTGTCTCACGCTTACCTTATGAATAATGGGGGGGAATCCCCCATTAACATATATATATATATATATATATATATATATATATATATATATGTATATGGTATATATATATATATATATATATATATATATATATATATATCTATATATATATATCTATATATAATATGTATGTATGTATATATATATTTATAATATATATATATATACTATGTGTGTGTGTGTGTGTGTGTGTGTGTGTGTGCGTGTGTTTGTGTAATCACAAATCTGACATTTCCTCAAGTTCATTCAGTTATTCAGTTAAGCATTTCTTAGCGTAAGTTGTATCAGCACAAGAGTTTAGCAAACGTTTACAGTTGGATAAGGTTATTATTTATTTCTTCATTTTTTAGTTGATATTTGAGTTTTGAAATCATATAATATGCCGACCAAGAAAGGTTTTATTTGTTTAGAGGTCTTTAGAGAACAATTCTTAATATATTTGTAACTGTGGTAATTTTTTTTAATCGGATCTATAAGACTCCTCATTACCTCTATTAATTTCAAGTCGAGGAAAGAGTAACAACATTTGACATCATATCTGAAAGTTGTTGACAATCTCGAACCTTTAAATAATCTCTTATGCTTGAATTTCAGTGAAGAGCTTGACAACCCCCTACCACACCTCATAAGCTGTTTGGCGATGGGTTAGTGATTCCTTAATTTGATTTTTTTTTAGTTAAGGAGTTTTCCCTTTCAGAGGACAAGAACTAACAAAGTGCTCATGATTAGAGATTTTTTCACCCATATGTTATTTCCCATCAGCGTAAGAAATCATTACACATTCACTGTTTCAAATATCCTAAATCACATGATAAAATTTAAAATAGGTTCAATGATAAACTTCACTCAACTTTTTTCAAATTATTATTTCTTCAACTCGTGTCTGCATGCGCACACCCAACGTATATGGCCACCGCTTTGGAGTAAAAAGAAGTGCCAAAACAGAGATCTAGGCAAGCTTTCTGTAAATCTCTCTCCTGAACGCAACTCTCATAGCAGTGTTTCATTAGCAAGATTTTTCGTCCACCCTAGTGGTAGAGTAACGTGACATATGGACAGGCACTGCTGTCTTTGTTTATTTTCATGTCTTTTTAATATCCTAATAAAATTTTTGGCAGTGTCGTTTAAATACCGGGCTATCGGAGTGCCAAAAATGGGATTTTTTGTAAGACTTATCACAGGTGAAAGGACACTTTATGTAAAATAAAAAATTTACAGACATTATTTTGGAGAGTACGTTGTACCTTACAGTTCACGGCATTTGAGGTTATTTTATTAGCACACTTGAAGCCTTTTCAAAGTTTCTTTTTAACTTTTATTATATTTATTATTCTTTATTATATTTATTATTTTCTATCTTTCCATTTGTTATTCTGTTTTCCTTACAGTTTGCTTAACTGTCTTCATCTCCCTTTGTATCTTAGCTCTATTGTCTGATAATTGATGCTTATAAACAGGCATATATTTATATGGATACCTATTGACTGAGTGATAGAGTCCATGCCTTTATTATTACAAGAGGATTTGGTGATAATTCATAATCATAGTGCTCTTACTTAGTAATTTTTAGTAAATTCTGTAGGTTTGTGTGCTGTATATTCCTGTGCAGGTAATGTAGCACGCGTTGCTTAAATCTTACGAAAAAAATATTCGAATAAAAAAGAATAACTGTCATGGCACCGTGAATAACACATTTGTGTCTGGGAAAAAAGAAGCAATTATTGCGCTCGTTCCAAAGTCTAAATCCCAAATTGATTGGCTTTTTTTTAACTATATGCCGTCGTCCCTGTTATCTCCTCCAGAACAGAGAGCTCGCGAGACTTCAATGTTTCCCGAGAACTCCCTGATGACGTCAAATAGTGAGTGGTGTGTTTGGGTCTCTTCGGCACCGGATGTTTGTTTTACAACTGCAGAAGAATCCGACAGCAGAGAGTAAACGGTCCCATTCCAAAGTCCCCGAATGCCTATTTGCGTAATAGAAGAGAGATGTCGATGATAAAGAATCCGGGTTTAGGAAATGCCACTTTTAGTTAGGTACACAACATTCGGTTCATACGAAGCTTGATCGAGTAGAGAGAGAGAGAGAGAGAGAGAGAGAGAGAGAGAGAGAGAGAGAGAGAGAGAGAGAGAGAAATATTCAGCCTATTTTCGTTATATATATTACATTATATGTATATATATATATATATATCTAGTAGATCATTATGGTTTATATGTGGTGGTTGTTGTTGTTACAGCAGTAGTTAAATGTTCACACTCGTGTATTGTTACGGCTATAATAATAATAATAAATCATCCCAGATTTATTTTCGTCATATGAAAATAAATCAATGAAAAAACACAATTATAAATGGCAGGAATATAAGAGGAAATGCAATCATTGACTGCAAACATCCTCTAAGACAACTGCAATTTCAACATCAAAGGGAATCATTCTCATCACAGCGGTCCCCTAACATATATGAATTTTCCTCAGGCCTCTGGTATGATTACAGCAGCTACAGCGTAGCATTTACAGCCGTAGGAAAAAACGATACATTATTAAAATGTCTCGGAT
>NC_087214.1:54824634-54844634 GCF_015104395.2 Macrobrachium nipponense | reverse complement strand
AGGCTAACCTCCTTCCTGCGCTCCTGGAGGTCTACCTGGCTGGAGCAATACCAGGGCCTGGAGCTTGTTCCAGGCTAACCTCGGGTCCTCGTTGACCAGGGGGTTGACCACCAGATCGAAAGATTTGGGCGTCTCTCTCAGGAACCAGTAGGGAGAAGACATGGATCAGCTGTGTCTTCAGGTCATCGTAGGGCAGCGCTCTGGGTTGGGTGGCCATCTATTGGGCGAGACGGTCAAACACGTCCTTTGGAGAGCTACGGCATTCAGGTCTGATTTGGTTCCCTCTGCAGTGTCCCGTGGAGCCGAAACTGGATTTCCGTGCAGTGGAGCCATGCTGCGACGTTCTGCCAGGAGAAGGTCGGCAGTCTGATGGAGTAGGGCTGTGTGGCGGTGCAGCGACTCGCAAGGACATGGATCAGGATATGGCTTGGGTCGTTGGGAACCACTTGGCAGGGCATTAGATAGCTCCCATTCTTGATTTGAGTTCTCAAAGTCCCGCCATCTCACTTTGCGTACAGTCGACTAATGCCGTTAATGGCAGGCCAAACCATGAGGAGAAACACCAAAACACTCCCGTAGGGGATGTCCCATATTAAGTCCGCTAATGGCATTTTGGTCGACCGCAGATAGGACTCCAGAAAACCAAGACTGAACACCATTGTTAAGTCCACTAATGGTTTCTAGGGTGAGTGGCTGAAACCGCTACTGTCCTAATCCGGGCGGGAGGTCACCAGTTGTGAGACTGGACTGCAACAAGGAGAAACTTACTAACTTAATTGATGTTGTTTGAGATTAAGCTGGCCTTATGCCAGCACGGGCTCTTGCTCACAGAGCAGCCCGTAGAAAACTTTTTTGATCACAAACGGATACACATAAGGAGGCTGTGCGGACGGAAGCGTAGTGTCCGTCACGCGCACATACAAAAGGGAAAACGGAATCCCGCTGTGATTGTGCTATCTCGCACCCACAAATATATATATCGATCAAGCGTACAGGATACACATTTTGATGATATGTATATATATTGGCGGAAAGACCACAAACTGCTCTACATTTTGGTATATAGGTGAAAAGGTGTGTACAATGGAGGACGGACATTTCGGTGGAAATGCTGTCCTTACAATATATACTACTGCATAAGCTTATGCCTGTAAAAGCTGGTGGTCGTAATTTCCTTTCGATATAAGCCAACATTTGATTGAAAAATCATGGTTAATAATATGATAAAAAGGAGATTTGGTAGAATTGTATTTGCATTTTATGAGTGATGAAAAATTGAATACTGTCAAGTGTTGATCCAAATAACGATAAACGAACATTTCTAAATACGAGGAAGATTACAAAGACTCTCAGGGGCTGCTCTCGAGTTCACTTTATTTGTAAGAAAAAGGAAAAATTCAGAACTAATTATCAAATGGTAATCTTTCATATATTACATCATACATTACTGGCAATATGGCAATTCGAGTAAAGTCCACACTAAGCCATTTTGTCCGTCAACGCTGAAGACAAAAAGAATCCCAGAGTCGTTTCAAGCAATCTCGAGTCATATGTCAGTGGACCTCATGGACTGCACTGTAGGCATTACTTGAGGTTCTTTGCAGAGTGCCTCCGGCCCCTAGCTGCAACCACTTACGTTCCTTTTACTGTACCTCCTTTCAAATTTCTTTCTTCACCTTACTTTCAACCCTCTCCTAACACTTGATTCATAGTGCAACTGCGAGGTATTTCTCCTGTTACACCTTTCAAACCTATTACTGTCAATTTCCATTTCAGCACAGACTGTCTCATAGATCCCAGTGCTTGGCCTTTGGCCTAAATTCTATATTCAACTCAACTCAAGGAATCTCGAGTCAGTCGTCCCGCACCAACGAACATCATTGAGGCGTCACACAGATGGATCACTTGAAGGCTTGTCCTCGTAGTTCACCGAAGGTGTTATTAGAGATATGAACTGTCCTCTTGTTCCTTTGTGTTTTGTATCATTCGTAAACCTATTGTAGTCTTTTCAATTTACTGTTCATTTTTATATTCGTTATTCGGTTCTCGTTACGTCTGAGCTACGTGAAATAAGACAGTATCGCAAGTGCATCATTCACTTAAAAGCAGGAAGAAATATCTGTGGAGAAGGCCATCCAAGTCATTCCTTGTCATTTACACTGCATAAGTGAACACTATCAAAGCATCTGGGTCAAAGGAGACAGAAATGCAGAGAAGAAAGAATCTGAAAGTGAAATACGAAAAAAAAAAAAAAAAAATGGAGCACGGGGGGGGGGGGGGGGGTTGGCGGGGGGGGGGGGGGGGGGGGGGGTGATGGGACGGGGTGATGACAGAAAAAAAAATAACAGATGAGGATTATCCGACCTCATGAAGAATATAGAAGCAGTTTCTTCTTCAACAAGAGTATTTATTTCCCCGTCCAAAAACCGCGGCAATTTTGAGTGATTTTGTTATTTTGTCACAATTGTCACATAGCAAGTAAACAAGAATGTTCTCTAATGTTTTAGTTTAAGATCTATTGATACCCGAACGTGGAGTTTATTGCCTGTAGACTATCTTTTTTATTCAGGGATCAAGTATATCAGATACCCTTCGTATTGCATGTGCTAAGATTCGTTATAAGGTTTTGCATCTCTTAAACAGATAAACATTTATGCATCAATCAATCAACCAAAGGATCAAACCAAAGTACTCCGAGGAACCGAACCTAAATCGTTATCTCTCTCTCTCTCTCTCTCTCTCTCTCTCTCTCTCTCTCTCTCTCTCATTTTTTTCATTTTTTTCTTCCTGGTCTCCTGTTAACACGAACCCGGCATTCATGAATTCAGATTCTTTTATCTTGGACCCACCAAAAATTTTGAATTCAACATCAGCACCACGAAACGAAAGATAATCTTTCTGGTGAGACTCATCTCCATGACGCCTCATCTTTCAAATCTTTTCTTTTTTTTTTCCTCTCCGGCAACGGATCATAAAGAGAAGCCATTGCCAGAAAAGGGAAACAAACGTTCCCATACGTTTTTTTCATTGCTTTTTTTTCTCTCTCTCTTCTCTCTCTTTGTTGGCTTGTCTATAGCATTGACAGCAGTCGCCTGACTGCATATCATGTAGACCAAAGTTAGCAAGGCGACAGACACGGCAGAACGCTGTCTCAGACACAAAGCCGCGAGGAGGTCCCTCAGTACCAGGACTTACAAGCGAATAGTACAGTCTAGGGTTGGAAGTGTTGAATCAAGGTTGGAGTCTGGTCTCAAGAGTGCAGCGAAGTTTGTTTTGTTTCGAAAGATCATGGCCATAATTTTATTGTAACGAATGAGAGTTTCATCAACGCTGTGATTAATTGTGGGAGTTGTAACCGGCTCCTTACAGACTTTTGTCAAAGTGGGTGATATCATTAATGGTAACAGCAAAACACGTCCCTCAAATTTCTAGGTATATTGCATTTTTTTCTTTTTTAAATTGATATGCAGTTCTTTTATGATAATTTTCCTCTCCTCATTTGGTACTGTTTCATCAATTGTTCGAGTAACTGAAGGTCCCGCATGACTTAATAGAAAGCAATCCCTGGAAACACAAATGAATTTAGTAATTCTATCATACGATCTCTCCTACACCTCAGACCAAAGTCCCGTCGTCACTGCCTCACCTTCAGCGACCATCGTCATCCTTTGGGATTTGGACACTGAATATTGGCAGATGTTCATTTGATGGAATGCTGGTATCTCCATTCAGTTCCACAACAGTAATTGATCGCTGGAAGGAACAGCCCTCTTTTGTTTTCTGATCAAAAATCAGAATTGACAGGAATTCTCTTCTTCTTGTTCCGTTTTGCATAATCATTGAATTTATCCTGATTTTAGGGAAACGTTCTACGTGGTACTCCTGTTTTTTGAACCTTTTCTCATATTTGTTTTCTTTTCATTTGCCTTTACTCTTCATCAAATAAAATAATCCGTCGCCTTTTCTGGCTTAACAAAGAAACTTGAGACGAGGCTGATTCCCTGAGTATCAAATATGATAATATTTTGCAGCGTCATTCTTTGTCAAGTATTTTGCAGCATATTAAATACACTCATCAGCAGACGTTGAGACGCTTCTGGGAACGTCACAGGAATAGGAGCCAGTAATGGGGGGAATTTTGCCCAGAGGAAAAGTTAGGAAAGACGGGAATGAAGAGAAGAATGAGTCCGAAATTAAAAGCAAAGATAAGGGAGAGAGAGAGAGAGAGAGAGAGAGAGAGAAGAAAAAGAAAAGGGAGTCCCTTTAGTAGGATAAAATTTTGAGTTTATCGAAAAAGGTGGGTTTTCCTTTTTTTTTTTTTTTTTTTTTTTTTAAGATTCATTGCCGTATTTTGTATCTTTGAAAAAGAAAAAGCCTTTAAATCATGAATATACTCTCTTATAAGGCCAGCCCGAAGGTCCGCTTATCATAATAATTGGCTTTCCGGTTCCAATTAAATATATTTTGGAAGAGTTGTTCCCAAGCTCTCTCTCTCTCTCTCTCTCTCTCTCTCTCTCTCTCTCTCTCTCTCTCTCTCTCTCTTTCCATTTAGCTGTCTGTCTTACTGTCTGTGAAGAGATAGTAAGAGGAAATGATCTTTGCCTCCATAATTGCACCTGCAGTATTATTATTATAATTATTATTATTACTCTTTTACGGAACATACGTAGAAAGCCATAAATATTTCTCATTACTTCTTATTCTTTCCCACCGTTATCCCTACACTAAGGGGTCGGTTGCCTGATGCGCCTTTCCTTACAACATCAGGATTGGTTTATAGTTTAGCAAAGGGGTTTTTTACGACCGCATGTCCTTGCTGCCATCAACCACGGTGGGCCTCGCCTTTGACTAAAAAGTCCACCTGCAGGGCAGCAGTTTCCACAGATATTGGCAGTGGGCCTAGCCTTTTACTAAAAGAGTAAGACTGCAAGGTAGCAGCTGTCCTTTTAGTCGCCTTTTACGACACGAGGACCTACGGTGGTAGTATTCTTACACCTCTACCACAGGGTGCTTATAAAACTTCAGATTTTTCTTACAGTTGAATGACTAATTAATTATTAGGTTACTACGTTGTCACATATCCTAATAAAGATAAAAAAAAATCCGTAAAAAATGTAGACGCTTCGTTTTTGTAAGTTTTTTTTTTTTTTTTTTTTGCCGTGCGCCTTCAGCACTTTTAACATTTTTCAGGTAAAGAAGTTGTGAAATTGACATCATTTGTTCGCCGAGTTCATAATTTATGGAAGGCGAGCTCTCCTCCAGGTGTTTCTCGTCAATATAAGATTAGAGACTGTGGTGATTCCTTTGGGATTTCCACATTATTGTCAGGAGGGGAAAGAGAGATAGAATATACTAATTTGAGTAATTTAAGTATTTCTTTTTTTGAAAACGCTTCTAAAAACATTATGTGCGTGTGTTTGCGTGTGAGAGAGAGAGAGAGAGAGGAGAGAGAGATAGAGGAGAGAGAGAGAGAGAGAGAGAGAGAGAGAGAGAGGAAGGGTGGGGGGAGCGAGACTATACCATTGTTTTGGTCTTAATTTCGTTGGTTTATTTCTCCTTTGTCCAAAGTGTTTAAAATTTCTTGTGTATATGTGTGTATCACACACACACACACACACAGAGTTATGCCTCTGATACCTCGGTTACAAGCAGACAGCTCCCCTCCATTTGCGCCAAGAACCGCAATATCTTTTAATCCTTCTGACGCTGAGGATTTTTGTAGCATAAATCCCACTTCAGAAACGTCCAAAGTTTCCGCAGTTTAAAAACGTTTTAAGCGCCGCCTCATTACTTTCCCCTTTTTCAGATTTTTCTTTCAGTGCCGCATCTTACAAGAAATGGCCATTAAGCACTTTTTGGGGGGTTCTTTACCCCGACTTGCCACGAATATAAATACTGTTCAGACATATACTGTTTTGCATAGCGGTGTTGGAGCTTAGTAAGTAAAGGAGGTGGATTTCACTTCATTTCAGTGTTTTATTGTCTTGTGGTAAATGTAGCATAAGAGATAAAACATCAAAGGTTTCCATTTCAGATGGATTACCTTCGGTGAAGGGTTAGTTTTGTCCTGACAAGTTTTATATCTACATAAAACGGTCGCAGGAAATATTCTTGAAAGTCTTCGAATGCTCTGACATTTTTCCATCTCGATTCTACAGATTGCACAGTGTTATACAGATTGTAATATCTGTCAAGTTAATTCTACTTCTATTTAATTCTCAATTTTAACATCATAACATAACTAGTAGACTCACAGGATAAAAAAATAACGGTAAATTTAGAGACGGTTGAGACGGTCAATCTCGAACCCAGTGACGGTCACAACATCACTTATCCCAGACGAAGTTACCGTCATTCTGCACAACTTATCCAGAGGCAAAAATACTGGGCCCGGACTGGAAGAGGGAAGGAAAAATCATATAGATACCAATGATATTTAATACAGTATGCCTTTTATTCGGCTTCATTCATTACCGTCGTTATAAAAGACAACATTAAAGGCAAGGTTATTTCTGTTAATGGCATGGTGACCTTAATCATACTAATTGCTGTAACATATTACGTTTATTGCTGGATAATTACATTCAAGAATACTTCTGCTAAGAATATAGAGCTAATCGCAAGTCATTATTAGACAAGAAAAAATGACAATTTGAGTCATTCATTTCATCGAAATATTTCATGCTCCAAGTCTGGGATTTTCTCATTTGCTTAGAAGTGTTGCATTTCGCGAAGGGGTCGTTCTTTTCTTTTTCTCATCTTTTGAAAATGAAAACTTGATTATTCAGACGACAGATAAAAGCTTCCGAGTGAATGGCAGAGAGTAATTCAAACCGGGTTTGTAGTTGAATGGGTAACATTCAGCAGTAGATTTTCAACCCCACTCCATTCGTGTTTTGTTGGGGAACACGGAAACTGCGTCCCAGGTGAAAAGGCACCAGGACATCTTTTTCCCTCCTCAAAGTAATCGTCAGACAGAGCCAGTGTCAGGTATTGTTTCGGCTTTGGTATTCGTCCATTTGAGACTCTTTTAAAAGCAAGTCATAGGAAATGGACGAATACCAAACCTTATAGAATATAAATATATGAAGTCAAAATTGGTTTTTTATTCCTTAATTTTAAATCACTTTTGGTGTTGAATTAGAGGTAAATAAATTCAGGTGAAAACTCTCTTAGCTGAATGTCGTTTTTGACAAGAGTGCCTGAGGATCTTGTTTTTCCCACTAAACAATGGGTGAACGAGTATACCGATGGTGATTGTATATGTGAGAGTTTAACTCGGGGGTGTAAGGTTGATCAGGTTGAGGGAATAATTCCCTGAACGAATGAATAAAATGAATAATTGTTCCGTTATACTGAGGAAAGGTGACAAAGCCGAATGTACGAATCAGAGAAACAAAATTTATTAGTAAACAAGGGAGAGTGAAAGATAGCGTTTTAATTATGAAAGGGGTTTTAAACTGACACTGCAAGTGAATTAATAAAACAGAAATAAAAGTGACGGTAGACATGAAGTATAGAAATGAACTTAACAATAGCCGATATAGAACTTCACAGACTTGGTAAATGGGTTCGAAAATAAATAGTGGAGATACCACCTCGCCGGGTGAATAGTATCAGCTCAAACAAAAAGTTACGAGGGAGACGTCAAAAATGTGAAAGTAAATTAGGTTAAAAAATGGTTATAATTAATTTTTTGTGGTTGGTTCTTACGCCTTGATGACAAAATACAAAACAGAAACCATTGCAAAGCTTTGACTGTAACAAGAGTTTTGTTTCCTTTGCCCTTTCTCGATAGCGCCTTCTACTTGTCATCCATTCCCGCTTCCATTCTTTAGCCTTTATCTGTTCAGCAATCTCTAATTGTCACTCACTGCTAGATCTTTTTAAGTCATCTCCTTTATTTCTGGATCTCTTTTCCCTGCTTCCCTGCCCTCCAACCATTCCAACGTCCTCGTTTCATTTTATTCAGCGCTGAATGGCCTCAAGTTCCCCAGTGCTTGTCTTCACAGCTTAAATTTCATGAACCATAACTTCACCTGAGAGGAAAGGTCCAGGAAGCTACATGTGCTTTCAGTCATTGCTGCTCTGCACATCTGCCATACAGAGGAATTTCCTCAACTTATTAGGTGGTTTCGTCTGAGGGACTAGATTCATCAGTGTAAATCGTACAGTTTCTTTCTAAATTACATCACATATTGTGGTCTCGTTGTCATAAAAAAATGAATGCCAAAATAAACTAAAGTTATATCCAGCTAACTGCTTTATTTTATAAGAAATCCAAGTGCAACTTTCTCCTCGTTTTCTCCAGGAGTTCACAGTTCACTAATGGCTGTTAATTGTCTTTGACAGGTGTCTTGCCGTGAGATATATCGGAACAGCTGGATCCTAAATTACCTGGATTCCTGAAACAAAGCCTCGAGTCGTAGTGGTAGTTAGAGGAGAGCGATTACAAAGACCGAGGGGAGATTGAACTCGAATAGCAGCGTATTGAAAAGCAATCATTTTCCGAGTTGATGTATGTAAGAGATAACAAAACTAAACAAATGTGTTAAAAGCGAACTTCTTTATTTAGTGATATAATAAGTAAAATGTAAAGGGACGTATTCAATTTCCATGAATGTCATTTATTAAATCATTTTTAAAGTAAACTTATGTTTCTCGAATACTTAGAGTCCCCATCCAGATTCTTTTATTGCCAAATTCTTACTTTTTTTTGTAACTCTACGTTGTATCTGCGTTTTCCTCAGTGTTACTACTGTTTATGGCAACTTCATAATCGCTACACTATTGGTTTGGGCGGATATTATTGTTATTATTATTAAAGAAATTACATTCACAATTATGCATTTTCAAAGTAATCCAGCTGTCAAAATTAAATCTACAGCTGAGCAGACACTCAGAAGTTTCAAGCTTCAAAAAGTTTATTTTAACACGATTGTATCACATTAAAGTTTTCTAATCATGGGATTTGTTTCTCTTCCGGGGATTGAAGCGATTCCTAAAGATGTTCCAAGAGTAGTCTCTTATCCTGATGTGGATAATCACACTCTTTCATGTGGATTATAAAATGATAAACAAATATAGGAGCTGAAACTACACCCTGACACTCTTGTTATATATATATATATATATATATATATATATATATAGATATATATATATATATATATATGTATAATATATAGAATATATATATATATATATATATATATATATATATATATACATTTCTTAACTATATTGTCATTGTGAGAAACTACAGCCTCTTTAGAGTACACACATACATAAATACATAATACAAACACACAACTACTATATATATATATGTATATATATATATTTATATATATATATATATATATGATATATATGTTATATATATATATATATATATATATATATATATATAAAATCTTCTAATTCAGGGTGACAAATTACTTCAGCTGTACCGACAATAAAACGTAACATTCAAACTGTAACGAAAAATACATTAAATTGAAACTTTTGCTTCAAATTGCAGCATTAAATTTTATTGGCAGCAAATAACTCACAAGGTAACAACAAATAGGCAATTTGTCTCTGTTCGCATGTAGTACGTACCTCGATAAAGAAAAAAAATTCCAAAACGAAATTTGGAAATTTATATATATATAATTAGGAGATTTATAAATATATATATATATATATATATATATATATATATATATATATATATATAAATGATATAAAATTGTGTGATTTTATTATGTATGTACGTATGTGTGTACTCTAAAGAGGCTGTAGTTTCTCACAAGACACTATATTTAAGAAATGTGGTGTCCTGCATGCTTACGTTCTTTCAAGGGCCAAGGATTCTAAAAGTTTTGAATGGCAGCGTTTGAGTGTGGATATCAAGTTACCAATTGCTCTCTCTCTCTCTCTCTCTCTCTCTCTCTCGTCTCTCTCTCTCTCTCTCCTCTCTCTCTCTCCCCCCCGTTTTCTTTTTACTGAAAACATATTGCAGTTTGTTTTCCCTACTTCTTAATCTATCTGTAATTATGTGTCTCACTTTCACTCTTGAGTCCTGGCGAATGAAAGACATATTCAGATCATCTGCTTTATGAGAAGATGAAAGCGCCTTCCCCGCAGTGGGATGATTATATTCATTCACTGAAGAGAGCGTGGGTCCGTTGTATTAATGATTTTCTTCCGTGCATTAATTTGGAGGGATTTGGAAAGGATAAAGAATCATTTTGGTTTAATTGGTATGGTTGATGTCTTCACCATTTTAAGAGGTTCCATGATCACGTGAGAGCGGTTGACTCTATCGTGTGACATCCTATCCTAGGACTCAAAGGAACTTCCTCTTTGACTAATTATTCATTTTAACGACTTCTTTTAATTCTGAAAATCCGTACCGTAGATAGCAACTATTTCCCTAATAGGTCCTTACTACTATAGATAGCTTTATAAGAAACTTTTCATTACGTTGTTCTGATACCCATCATTAATGGAAAGTTGATGGATCCTGCCTAGGTCTGTGCTGATAGATCCCAGTAACAATAATAAGAAAATAACCGTTTGGACAGGTCACTGTATGCCCCTTCAGTGGTCTTGACAAGTTTCTTCTCTCGTAAATTCGATGGGGAATGGAAGATATATTATGACAAGCCAATTCTATTCGTGCCCTTTTTCGACACCTGCCCCACGAGCGACCTATATATTATTCTCTAATTATTGTTTGATCCATTTTCGATCAAAATATTATCGTTGTTAATAAAAACGAAAAGGTTATTTTAGACTTTATATTTAGGAGTGTGTTTTTTTTAAAGAAAGCTAAACTACATATAAGGCAAATCTTTTTCGATTGAAGGTCATGGTGTACTGTCCACTCTTTTACAATAGGGTAAACGTTTCAGGTCTTCTGTGCATATTTATATAACCCTGCAAAGGATGTTATTACCGGGTACTCTTCAATATTTAATTATATATATTATATATATCATATATATATATATATATATATATAATATATATATGCAATATAAAAACACTGTATCGTGCTTCTAAGAAATCAATAGAGGGATCCACAGTAATATCCTTGTGTTTATCGAGAAATAATATATTTATACAAAGCTTAAAGCTTTCGTCCAAACCTCCTGTGGACTTGATCACTAAGCTTAGTGATCAAGTCCACAGGAGGTTGGACGAAAGCTTTAAGCTTTGTATAAATATATTATTTCTCGATAACAAGGATATTACTGTGGATCCCTCTATTGATATATATATATGTATATATATGTTTTGCCACGGAGGAAAATGAAAGGCGAGAGAGCCAAGAACTTTCGGTCTAACACGACCTTTTACTTAGGCACAACTAAGTAAAAGTTCGTGTTAGACGGAAAGTTCTTGGCTCTCTCGCCTTTCATTTTCCTCCGTGGCAAAACCTTTATTTATACATAACATCACGTTTTATATACCTCGTGATCAAGTTATTCATATATATATATATATTACATGGGAAAACCTCCATGTATTTCTACGGTAAGCGTGGACACTCAGAAACGGAAGGCAGACCCCCACACACAGGCTCTCTCTCTCTCTCTCTCCCGGCAATCACCCCACATCTCTCTCTCTCTCCACCTCTTTCTCTCCATTCTAACAGGTAAATGAAAATGAGAGAGTTTCTCATAAACATAACGTTTGATTTTGCAAGAATAAATCAATTAACTAAGTAATCCCAGTCTCACAGACTAACTTAAAACTACTCATTGTCAAGTCCCCGCCAAAAGGTCACACCTTTCCTGGGGAACTCTGTCCCCCCACCGAAATCCTGAAACCATTCGTGTACAAAGATACAGACACATTCTGGGTAAGTACACACACAAGTTTAAAGACAAAGTTAATAAAATGGAACATCTTACAAGATATCAAACAAGCCACTTTACTTTGGCTAAAGTAAAGGTAACACTTACCCATTTCCAACCACCGGACACTAAACACTATGTGACAAAAAACTCCCCCGGCGAATGCCACGGCATCTTTGCCTATGACTCGAAGCCCTCTGTCAAAATCCCTCCCATATGTTTGGGTATGAACGCTTTTAACAGAAAGAGGCGCACACGCACATACGAACACAGTTCGACAACGCCTCGCGGTTCTAGCTGCATCTAGTTTCACAAAGGCACTTTGGGAAGAGTTCAATAAACTGTCGTACATTGACTCGACGAAACTAAGGCACTTTTATCTCACGTCCTCCCCTCCATCCCCGAAACTCATTCATCAGCTATCTCAGGTCGTTACTCTGCACTGTCCTCCACATTCCACAGGTTACAGAGAATGCACGAACAATATATTATTAATCAAAACCCTATGTCTTACAGATTGCTCGGCCTCGCACCTATATGCTAGCTCCCGCCTAGCAAAATTGCTTATACAATATAAAACATTGGCCGGCTTAAAACAAAACAAGTAAAAACTGCCACGTCTCTGGCATTATAAAATAAAGTCTTATCACGCTTTAATCTCCCAATAACACAAACGCATTTTCTCCCATATTTTCTGCATTAGGATTCTTGAATATCCCTCTTCGCTTGTCTGCAAGTAGCTGAACAGACAGTAGCAGGCTATAGCAACTGTAGGAAGACGGAATGCCTCCTCATCGTAGAAGACTCTCACGGCTTCTTGTAGATCCCCAAAAACACGCTGTAGAATTCTCTCGATCACCCATCATGGAAATACTTGTAATCACCATGGACAACATGGCAGCAACCTCTCTTCACTTCAACGGCTGGTGGACGGTCTTGCTGGCGTCGGTGAACTTTTGGGCGTTAGTATGTCAGTCAAGTCTCTGGTCAATCTAAGAAAATTAACCCAAACATACTACCTCTATCAAACAACGATCTCAAAAAGGTCAGAAATACTAACTGAACGGGCGCCCTCCCAATTAACTCCCACTCATGACTACTAAAATGATAAGTCATTATCACAACTCTTTCCTAACGGAAAAAGAAACATTCAAGTTCTCCATCAATTCTCCAAACTCGCACATCAGCAACAACACCAACAACAAACAACTCAGAAATCAACAGCAACTCCACGGAATTCTGCACTCACATTTCGAACTCGAATGTGCTCACAAGAGAAAAAAAAAAGAAAAAATTCGTAACAAGCCCAAGAAAGAAAAGAATCACGTAACACCCCACCCAGACCCAAAAAATATTCTCGCAAGCTAACATCTAAACAACCCACAAAATCAGTAAAAACCTCCAGCTTAACAGCAAAAACCCCTTTACTGCTCAATAATTAATCACAATGAGACTTAATGTTAAACTCCCTTTACGTAAATAGCAACCCTCGAAAAATCACATCTCCCGGTAAAATCAAATCTCCCGTCCAAAAAAGAAATGTTATTTAAGCTCAATCCCCAAATCATACTCTCATAGAAAAGGAAAGAAAAAATAATAAAAAAAAAATAAAAAAAAAACAAAATAATCACAAGTAGATTTCCCAATCACAAAAATACATAATACATGTATAATATGCATAACTCCCGCGTTTTCCCCAAGAAGTGCTCCATGTAAAGTTATGGAATTTGCCAGAAAGCAAACTCTCATACATGCGCTTTCGTGAAATGCTACAGCCACATTTCCAGATATTGCAAAAAATTCTGATCTATCATCATCAAGAGGAAAAGAATCAGCACACGCTCATCACATCGCTTGTCAGCAGAAAAATCGCCTGCGGACGCATGCTTCTAACAAACATCAACAAAAAAAATTGTCTAGTAAGTACATCATAAGTTTGGAAACTCATGATTCTCAAGAAAAAAAAGGTCTAACTGACACATTTCACAGAATTAAACTCCAGGATATGACTAATGTGTACAAAAATTTGTCTCGAAGACTTATTCTCTCAACATGACTTTTCCCAAATTATATTTCTCCAAGAATAACACACTTGTGAACATGAAAAATGCAACACACATCAAATAACTCGTAATGCAGTAATGCCACTCCTCTCTAAATAGACACGAAATCAAAAAAGAGAACCACAGAAACTTCTCTTGTCTCGAAAAAAAAACTCCATAACCACAAAAAAAAAAGAGTCACCGACAAGATTAATTCCAACTCCAATATGCGTACATCATATCAATAATAACACCACTCCGGTTATAAAAATATTTCCTCCATTTGGTTAATAACCAACCCCCTTATATTATTCTCTTATTTCTCCAAAGCCACATGTCAGTAGAAAAAAAAGACACCACTCCAAGAATAGGGAATAATCATCTCTATTTCGGCAAATACAAAAAAATATTTACCTCTATTTCCACAATACTCCATGTGGAACAAAACAAGGCTCCAAAAAATATATCTCCAAAAAATGTGCACTCAAGGCATCTAACTCACACACTCACAAATATTGCCCCATAATCTCCAAATATGTGTCTCCAGTTTGCAACAAAAGATGGCTGCAAAATAATTGAACCAAACATAGCTCATACCACTATTGGCAAATATCAAAAATGGCCAAAAACAATATATATCTCATATTATATCTCATATTATTATATCTCAAATATAACGCCAAAATAATATATACCTCCAATTATCTCTCCAAATATATATCTCAATTATAACTCCAATTATATCTCCAATTCTCCAGAGAATAACTCATTGTTATAGTAAAAACTATAAAAACTCACTCCATTTAGCATAACTGCTAAAAAAGGGCAAAAACTCGGCAAATAAAACTGTCTAGAGAAAATTCTAGACAAAAAACCACCAATGTGCCACAAATCAGTTCATTATAACAGAACTCCCAACTCACAGTGTCTAAGCCAAGACTTCCCATATGCACTACGACATAGCCATTAGAAAACTTAACCAAGTTTCCTATCTCTCACAAAGTTGTCACAAATACAACAAAGGTATTGTGCAAGAAACTCCAATTCCTGGAACACAAATATCCAGAGAAAAAAAATGTAGTGCCATTACGTATGCATTCAAAAAAAAAAAATGCAAGAAATTCTCCCTATATTACTCTATAGCATCAAATAGCTAAAACACGAACACGTTCTCTTAAATGACTCTAAGTCATGAACTGAGATTAATATTCACCTCTAACTGGAGAGAAAAAAAACAAATTCAAATTCACCCTTGGTAAAAAAAACTTGTGTCAGCGATGGCTAACTTCCAAAAAAGGAGAAAAGAAAAATCAACGGCACCATTAACTATCTCCCGTAACTCACTAAATGTCAAGCAATTATCTGCTGAACTCATAAAAAAAAAAAAAAAAAAAAAAAAACTAAAACAATGTGTTGTTAGTTTTCTTCCCCATAATCACAAAAGATTTCAACCCTCCCTTGACAGCATTAAAACACGTATTAGTATATAAAAAAAAAAATCAGTATCAGAAATATCATATCACAAAATCACCAAAAAAATTGCTATCATCAAAATCATCAGTATCAGTACAAAAAATTACACCAAAAAGTTAATGCTTGTCCATTCTCCAAAAATTCAGCACAAAATTCAGCAAAATCCCACACAATTTACCAAGATTCAGCCAGACTCATCAAGACATTCAGCAAAACTCATCCCCGTGAATCACTGAAATATTCTCCAAAGTTACAAAAACAAAAACTGAACAAATTAATAACACAAGACTTCTCCCATTAATTCATCGTAATAATTCTCCCTGAATAATATCTGTAATAATTATTGATAATCTCCCACTGAAATATAATCAAATCTCTCGTAAAACAATTCTCCCGTAATGATAATATACTTAGGCAAACCTCCCGTGACACATCTCAAGTATAACAATTATTAATAATAACAATAATAATAACTCTCCGCACTTCCAATAAATTCTCTCGCAAAGGGGTGGAAATTCAAATAGCATACAACAGTATTGCTGAATCCTATGACATACAATTTCTCCAGCATGCAAAACACCATGACATAACACCATTGCCACACAACACAGATACAACACCAATCATCGCATTTCAAAGTAATTTCTCCAACACGATAAAAAAAATAATCTGTGTATCCCCCTTATATTTGTGTCTTTCAAGGCACAAAAAAACACATAACACATCCCGTGCATGTTAACTACTTTCCCCTCATTTTCGTAAAAGAAAAATCTCTTTTATTTCCTTTTCTCTTCATCCAAGGGAGAGAGAAAAAAAAAAAAAAAAAAAAAAAATCTCCTTTTCTTAAAAAAAAGACTCTACTGGGCATTTCACTTCATCAACTAATCAATCAGCTGATATCTTAGCATCCAATGTCAAGGCCAAATCCATCTCCAACACTAAGAAAAAAAAAAAGGAAAAGGGGGAATTCACCCACACTGAGGAAAAAAAAAAAATTTCTCCCCCCCTGAGAACAACCCCTCAGTCAAGCGGCAGAACACTCCCCCCGAGGCATGCCAGTAGTATCCCCTCCCATACCCTGCACTATCTCTACGAGTGAGGCTAGTGGTACCCATGCAACTATCCTCCCAAGGGATTGCCCGTACACCATCGCAATGCAAGGCGCCTCTCTGCAGAAATATGCTGAGCCCTTAAAATTGTGGCCGCTCTGTGTCACTAAGCCAAATATGCTTATATAAGCACAGTTTCCATGCATAGAAAAATACACTCCTATGTTTTTAAACAAGACGAATGCATACGTCTATTATAAACACGTGCAAATAAAGAAACACTTCACTATGGGGAAAGAAAAAATTGTTTTGACCTCTTGAACCAATCCCATAACCTGAAATATTTAAAACAAAAACCCACTCCTTTTTGATAAACAATAGTTCTTTAACACTCACCACCACTCCATAATTGGGAACAAAAGGAACTCGAAATTCTCCGTAAAAAACGCGTAAATCTCGTCGGCACAATACAAATGCGACTGGTGAGATGACTCCTAGCAACACTCAATCATGAAACTAGACTGAGTTGCTTGTCTCACGACTCCCACCCTGAAGAATCTTGGTACGAGCAAATTTGATGACCCTAATAGAAAAATCTTTCCTCATCCCCCCCATCTCACGGACGGACATTTTCTCTACCCCTTTTTCCTAACTGGCCAAACCATCTCTACATGGCGTTCCTAGGCATAGAAAAGCAAGAAAACTTTTTTATTTTTTCTACCCATCTTTAACCGCTGACACCACTATTACATGGGAAAAACCTCCATGTATTTCATTACGGTAAGAAGCGTGGACATCAGAAACGGAAGGCAGACCCCCCACACACAGGCCTCTCTCTCTCTCTCTCCCGGCAATCACCCCACATCTCTCTCTCTCTCTCTCTCTTCCACCTCTTTCTCTCCATTCTAACAGGTAATGAAAATGAGAGAGTTGCATCATAACATAACGTTTATTTACAAGAATAAATCAATTAACTAAGTAATCCAGTCTCACAGACTAACTTAAAACTACTCATTGTCAAGTCACCCAAAAGGTCACACCTTTCCCTGGGACTCTGTCCCACGAAATCCAGAACCATCTGGTACAAAGATACAGAACACATTCTGGTAATGTACACACAAGTTTAAGACAAAGTAATAAAATGGAACATCTTACAAGATATCAAACAAGCCACCCCTTTGGCTAAAGTAAAGGTAACACTTACCCATTTCCAACCGGACACTAAACACTATGTGACAAAAAACTCCCCCGGCGAATTGCCACGGCATCTTTGCCTATGACTCGAAGCCCTCTGTCAAATCCCTCCCATAGGTTTGGGTATGAACGCTTTTAACAGAGAGGCGCACACGCACATACGAACACACAGTTCGACAACGCCTCGCGGTTCTAGCTGCATCTAGTTTCACAAAGGCACTTTGGGAAGAGTTCATAAACTGTCGTACATTGACTCGACGAACTAAGCACTTTTATCTCACGACCATCCCCTAGAAACTCATTCATCAGCTACTCTCAGGTCGTTACTCTGCACTGTCCTCCACATTCCACAGGTTACAGAGGAATGCACGAACAATATATTATTAATCAAAACCCTATGTCTTACATATATATATATATATATATATATATATATATATATATATATATATATATATATATATATGTATATATATATAAAATATACACACTAATCACCTTGTCTTATTCCTCATGAATTGCTAAAATATGGATGTTGTCGTTCAAGCTCTGTATCTAGATAATAGCCTCATTAAAAGACGACGTATAATTTTCGTCAATTGCTATATGGCAATATGTTGTTCCTTTCAGGTCATCTTCTCGTAATAAGTTGCTAATTGTGCGTCCATTCTAGATTAGGCCGAGAAAGATCTATATCATTTTAGAGCTCATCTTCGATGGCATTTCGACTTTGGTCTGTAGTACAAAGGGCAGGAATCAGTATTGAATGAGGTAATCTTTTTAGGTTGTACGTTGATTATATATTGCCGTTTTTTCAAATTGACATAAAAGAGCATACATTTTAATATGGCTATTTTACAGCTAGTGGCACAAAGCAATCACGTTGATTTAAGCATCAAGATTTCCAATCGGTTTAATCCTAACTCTGCAGATGTGCACATCAGATTTATATAAAAGGAAAATTACAGAAAATTTATTCAACAAAAATAGTTTTGCATGCATAAGTTTATAAGTTCTTTCCAAGGAATAAATTTTATATATGAGTTTTCAGCTTCAGGTATGAAATTCGTAAAAAAGAAAAAAAAATACTCCCTGCGTAAGAAATTGCTGGCCTATCTGGAACAGTTATCTTTCAGCTGAAGTAACAGACATCACGAAAAAATATTTTCTAGGAGGTGCAGGACACCGAGTAACACACTGAAGCTGATCCTTGATGAGAAGAATTATTCTTTTTCGTGTCGCTGATAATCTTTTAACTTTTGTGCCAAATGGCATTCCTGTCGAGTAACAATTTAGCCCCACTTACTTGAAATCCATTTGCACTGCCTGTGACCTCTCTGAAACAAGCTGATAGTTGATAATGATTAATTCTCCATTTAACTTAGAGGCCAAGATTGAAAGACTGACCTATTTGGTTTATATTCTGGTTCTTATGACCATTTTGAACAACCTAAGCCCCACCCAGTTAACCCAGGTATAATTCGTTGGTGGTTCATACCTGGGAGTCCGTAATTACATCTCTTTATAAGAGACTTTGGACTAAACATACTATTTACCTGAAACTGATGAGTTGTTATTATTATTTTTTTGGTGTATGAAGTATAATTAAATGGAGGTGTGGTTTAGTTTTTTCAATAAAAAAAAGAATATCACGATGCGTCCAAACTACAGTAAAACATGTCATCAACACAAGCTGACAACTTATCACATACATATCACAGACGGGTTGGAAACTAGTCAGCGACCGTAAGTGGAGACTGGACTTTTGCTCAATGCTGGATAATCTTACCAAACACTGTTAACGACTACCAATAATTCGTTAACTGAAATACAACCTGTTTCCGATTTGTGTGAGATAAGTCGCCGACGTGTGTTTATGACTTGTTTTTATTGCTATGGAATTTTATAGTCTTGCATTACTTTGATTGGACCCTTTGACCAATAAATAGTGAGCGTTCTTAAAGTTGCTTCTGAAAAAAAAGCTTATGTCAGTTGGGTAAATCAAATTGCAATTATGTTACGACTGCATCAATGTTGGAGAATAATGAGGGCTACATTTATGAGCTAAATATAGTCGTGTATTCAGGCATAGTCATTACACAGGTTTTTAAAGAAATGTTTTGTTTGCGCATTTATCCTTCACGTAATCAGCTCATTAATTTCGACTTAAACCTTTTATTGGAAAGAAAATCTCAGAGAAGATGAATATATATTTCTTTAATTTACAAAACGAAGAATCACATATTTGTATTTTAAATAATGATTGCTTTTCCGTCTATTTGCTTCTCTGACATTGTGATTAAAGAGGGAAAATATGCGAATAATTTAGGTCAAAACATTGTGACGTTTTGTGAGCTGAAGTATAACCCTACGGATTTTGTTTTGGCGATTCC
>NC_087214.1:54817134-54819634 GCF_015104395.2 Macrobrachium nipponense | reverse complement strand
CTTAGATGTTGGTGGTAGTAGTTATAGTAGCATATGGAAGTCTTATATTGTTTTCCACATCCCTCAAAACACCATCTATGTAGGGTACAATAAGGGAATGAGAATATCAATTGTATAAAACAGTTCCATGGCGCAATTTACGTGTCCTTTAACTTCAAATATGCTCCAATCTTACACACTCCTTGTGAAAACTATTGTTACCCTGGAGTTTCAAGGATACGCAAAGTATCGGTCAGATACCCACGAAATTTGCCACACAGTCGTACGTCCTGTGTGGATAAAGACCTGTATTTAGCCTGAATAATGTTTTTCTTATGCACATGGCCATATAAAGTATTGATAATGATATAATTAATCATAATAATGATAATCACATTAATATTCTTCACAGTTGTTGTCATTATTTCTTTTATTAATATTAATTTAATCATTATTGTTATTATTCATACTTCGGCATCAGGAAGAGGGATGATAGGTGATGCATAAATACATATGCCATAATATATATATATATATATATATATAATTATAATAAATATATTAATAATATATATAGACAGATATGGTACATACATACGCAAATGCACATACACAATACATAAATGAAATTATATAGTATATGTATATATATATGTGTGTGTGTGTGTGTGTGTGTGTGTGTGTGTGTGTGTATGATACAAGTGTCATTGCAAAGTGTAACTTCGCCTCAGTATTTGTATGTGATGGCCTTTGTAAAATGTATGTAAGTGTTTTATGTTTCAGATTCCATGATAAGATTAACTTACAATTTTAACGGTAAGAATAACAAATATTTAGTCGTGCATTTTGCCCCTACCCATATGTTCCGTTACGCTTAGTTGTCAAGAAACAATTAGGGTATGTTGAAAAACAAGCAGTAAGTCCAGCAAGAGTTTCGCTCTGTTCGTCTTGTTGTAAGAAAACTTGTCATTGCTAGGAGGCTCATGACGCTGTTTTTTTTTTTTTTTTTTTTTTTTTTTTTTGCCAGTCTTTGTCTAAACCATGTGATAATTGCACAATGGTTCGTCATAGCTTCTAGATTGTTCTGTGGCTTCATCAAACATTTAACTGAAGTACGACCCGGAAGCGACGTCCCTATGTTACTTCGAGAGTGTTCTCTGATTCATTTTTAGTAATTAGAGTTTCGTTTATTATTATGGAACTGTTTGATGTTACTGATAGATAAAATCTTATCTCTGTCGATTTGTAAAAAGAGAATTTATTGACCTTGTAAGTTAATTTAACTTAGAGATGAGTGTATCGTTCCCAAAACTGCTGTGACGTCACCTCATTTACTTTGCGATTGGGTTTTAATTTTTTTGGTAATCATTTCTTTCATGTAAGAGAATTTTATGTTCCGAAGTCGTGTACTGTTAATATTTATTAACAGTTGTAATCATTCTCTTTCCCTCTCGTTTGAAAAGGGAATTTATTAAGAGTTTTACAGAAAACTCCCCCTAAAATGCTTTGACGGCATCCATTTTGTATCTTGTTGATCAGTAGTTCGCATAGAAAAGAGGGTCATTCTCATAATAGAGACAACTGCGTAGGTTGTATTCCTGGAGTCGTTCGAGCTGGCCTCTCTCTCTCTCTGACCGAGGGAAATTTTGAGCGTTTTGCATTAACGTAAAGATTTTGTACTTGCATGGTCGCTCGTAACTTTAGATTTATTTAATTTCTTAATAGCATAGTGGTTATTTATGGAATCTGAACTGATATGTGAAAGTGTGTTTGTGAATTTTGGAAGCTGAAGAAAAAAGGAAAAAACTGGTACCCGGTGTGCATTTATTTACAAAGTATTAAGTGCATTTAAAAAATAATTAAAGTGTTTTGGTAAAATTGTTTAATTTTTTTGCACATAGCAAATTTTTGTGTTCTGTATCTGATTCTTTTGAAGTTTTGTGTTGTGTGTGTGTGTGTGTGTGTGTGTTTACTACCTTCTTAGTATTTTTACATTTTTGGTATATTTCAACATTGTTGTCTTTTATATATTTTTTTTTTTGCGTTCACAATTTGTTTGATTAACGTAGGTGCTTCCTAGTGATTTAACATTGCATTCTTGGTTTACTTTAACACTTGTGAATTAATTTGCATTTAATTAGATTTTGTTCTTCTTAAATATCAATTATTGTTTAATAGTTTGAATTTTGATTAAAGGATTTAACTTCTTGATTGATTAATTTTCTTTATATATTATATATATATATATATATATATATATATATATATATATATATATATATATATATATTTATTTACCTGTATGTGTGTGTGTCTGTGTTTGAGTTTGTTTAAATGAGGGAGCAGAAAGCGAGACGATGTGACTGTGTTTAAGATAATTTTCATAATCTTCTAATAGATAAGCCGATGATAAGGCGTATTGTACACAACTGGTGCAAATATCAGAGATCTCTGGACTGAAAATCGATGCTCGTGATCTGCTTCATGTTTACGGTTTAAATTTCGATCGACCTGAATTCTC
>NC_087214.1:54791595-54816634 GCF_015104395.2 Macrobrachium nipponense | reverse complement strand
ATAAATGCGCAAACAAAACATTTCTTTAAAAACCTGTGTAATGACTATGACTGAATACACGACTATATTTAGCTCATAAATGTAGTCCTCATTATTCTCCAACATTGATGCAGTCGTAACATAATTGCAATTTGATTTACCCAACTGACATATGTATGTTTTTTTTCAGAAGCAACTTTAAGAACGCTCACTATTGGTCAAAGGGTCCAATCAAAGTAATGCAAGACTATAAAATTCCATAGCAATAAAACAAGTCATAAACACACGTCGGCGACTTATCTCACACAAATCGGAAACAGGTTGTATTTCAGTTAACGAATTATTGGTGGTCTTTAACAGTGTTTGGTAAGATTATCCAGCATTGAGCAAAAGTCCAGTCTCCAATTACGGTCGCTGACTAGTTTCCAACCCGTCTGTGATATGTATGTGATAAGTTGCCAGTTTGTGTTTATGACATGTTTTACTGTAGTGTGGACACACCGTAATATTTTTTTTTTTTATTGAAAAAAACTAAACCACACCTCCATTTAATTATACTTCATACACCAAAAAAATAATAATAACAACTCATCAGTTTCAGGTAAATAGTATGTTTAGTCCAAAGTCTCTTATAAAGAGATGTAATTACGGACTCCCAGGTATGAACCACCAACTAATTATACATGGGTTAACTGGGTGGGGCTCAGTTTGTTCAAAGAACTAGAACATAAACCAAGTACTGTAGGTCAGTCTTTCAATCTGGCCTCTAAGTTAAATGGGTACTTGAGCCTTATCAACCATTAGCTTGTTTCAGAGAGGTCACAGGCAGTGCAAATTGATTTTTAAGTAAATGGGGTTAATTGTTACTCGACAGGAATGCCATTTGGCACAAAAGTTAAAAGACTATCAGCAACACGAAAAAGAATTCTTCTCATCATAGATCAGCTTCACTGTGTTCTTCGGTGTCCCACAGTAATGTAACATCACCTCCTCGACAATATTTCGTGATGTCTGTTACTTCAGCCGAAATATAGGTCAGGAATTTCTTACGCAAATTAGAATTTTTTTCACGAATTTCATACCTGAAGCTGAAAATTCATATATAAAATTAATTTTGGAAAAAAACTTATGACTTATGCATGCAAAAATATTTTTGTTTAATAAATTTTCTGTAATTTTCCTTTCATAAAAGTCTGATATGCACATATTGCAGAGTTAGGATTAAACTGATTGGAAATCTTGATGCTTAAATTAACGTGATTGCTTTGTGCCACTAGCTATAAATAGCCATATTAAAATGTATACTATTTTACGTCAATTTGAAAAAATGACAAAATATAATCAACGCACAACCTAAAAAGATAACTTCATTCAATACTGATTCCTGCCCTATGTACTACAGACCAACGTCGAAATGCCATCGAAGATGAAATCTAAAATGGTTTAGATCTCTCTCGCCCTAATTTGAATGGGAGCACTGGAAACGATAGTAATTAAAATAAGGGTTCAACGGGGTTCAACGGACTTTGTCGCGAAAGGATTGGAATGTGTAGCAACACAGTTGCGAGTGTTATGGGAAAACCTCAAGATATCAGCGAATTCTTTGGGTCGTCGGACGGAAAAGTAAAACACTGCAGGACTTCAGAGATGAGAGCGCGGGTGTTCAAGGCAATCCAGCTGCTCTCATTTGATCGTGACATCAGAAAAATGCGATTGCGTGTGTCTGTTCGTGTGCCAAACAGGGCGCCCTCATGGAAGGTTCTAGAACAAGTTAGTGTGTTCGTACACATAACCATCAGAACCGTGAGAAGACTTAGTACGTGCGTTCGTACGCCCATCAGGGCACGTGAAAACGAAATTTATTCCGATAGTGAGTGAGAAACTGGGGGCATTAGAATGCAGGCTCTTTTAATGATTACCAGTGAGGAAAGGCCGAGGGGAGGCGCACAGAGGGTCCATCAAGAAAGTAAATAGTGAAAAAAGAACTTTCGATAAACATTTGAACTTTTTCAGATACTCTTAAGGGAGCTGAATTGCAGTGAAATGCAACATGTATTTTCATTGGATATTTATCCATTCTTTTTTATTTTATTTCTGATAATTGTGGTTTCTTTTACAGATGGATTCGGTTTGTCACCACAGAAAGTGAATTCTCTAATTGACAATTTTGTTTGGGAAAATACTTACGGGGTTTTTGACCATGAGATAATGCGTGTAATTTTTCTTTAATCAAGATGACTATTAGAGGAGTAATTGTGTTTCATGATTTTGGGATTTTCAATTAAGTTTCCATGTTTTTATGTTAGTTCTTTTGGGGAAATAAAGACCATTTTTGTATCTCAGAGTTTAGTTTTTAGCCTAGATCTAATAACTTGATTTAGCTGCAGAGATGCCGGCTAGTAGTGGATTCTTCGAGGTAGGAGAGATTACCAATTAGTGATTTCTATCCTTTTAATTAAGCAGGGTCAAAGAGACCTTTGTAACCTATAAATCTGAAATGAACAATTTGCAGAGTTGGGATTAAACCGATTGGAAATCTTGATGCTTAAATTAACTTGATTGCTTTGTGCCACTAGCTATAATAGCCATATTAAAATGTATCCTCTTTAACGTCAATTTGAAAAAATGACAAAATATAATCACCGTACAACCTAAAAAGATAACTTCATTCAATAATGGTTCCTGCCCTTTGTACTACAGACCAATGTCGAAATGCCATCAAAGATGAAATCTGAAATGGTATAGACCTATCTCGCCCTAACCTAGAATGGAAGCATAATTAGCAACTTATTACGAGAACATTGACCTGAAAGGAAAAACATATTGCCATATAGCAATTGACGAAAATTATACGTCGTCTTTTAATGAGGCAAATATCTAGATACAGAGCTTGAACGGCAACATCATATTTTAGCAATTCATGAGGAATAAGACAAAGATGATTAGTTAGTATGTATGTATATATTATATATATATATATATATATATATATATATATATATATATATATATATATATATATATATATATATGTGTGTGTGTGTGTGTGTGTGTGTGTGTGTGTGTGTGTGTGTGTGTGTGAATAACTTGATCACGAGGTATATAAAACGTGAAGCTATGTATAAATAAAGGTTTTGCCACTGTGGCAAAACATATATATATATATATATATATATATATATATATATATATATATATATATATATATATATATATATATATAATATATATATATATATATATATATATATATATATATATGTATGTATAAATTAAATATTGAAGATTACAAGGTAATAACATCCTTTGCAGGGTTATATAAATATGCACAGAAGACCTGAAACGTTTGCTCTATTGTCAAAGACTGGACAGTACACCATGACTTTCATTCGAAAAAGACTTACCTTATAAGTAGCTTAGCTTTCTTTAACACACTCCTAAATATAAACTCTAAAATAACCTTTTCGTATTTTTTACCAACGATAATATTTTGATCGAAAATGGCTAACAATAATAAGAGAATAATATACAGGCCACTCGTGGGGAGGTGTCGAAAAAGGGCATTATTAGAATTGGCTTGTCATAATATATCTTCCATTCCCAATCGAATTTACGAAAGAAGAAACTTGTTCATGACAACTGAAGGGGCATACAGTGACCTATCCAAAAGGTTATTTTCCTATTATTGTTACTAGGATCTATCAGCACAGACCTAGGCGGGATCCATCAGCTTTTCATCAATAATGGGTATCAGAACAACGTAATTAAAAGTTTCTTATAAAGCTATCTATAGTAGTAAGGACCTATTAGAAATAGTTGGTACCTACGGTACGGATTTTCAGAATTAACATGAATAATACTAGTCAAAGAGGAAGTTCCTTTGAGTCTTACGATAGGAGGTCACACGATAGAGTCAACCGCTCTCACGTGATCATGGAACCTCATAAAATGGTGAAGACATCAACCATACCAATGAAACCAAAATGAATGCCTTTAATCCTTTACAAACCCCTCCAAAATAATGCAAGGAATAAGATCATTTATTCAGTGAATGAATATAATCATCCCGCTGCGGGGAAGGCGCTTTCATCTTCTCATAAAGCAGATGATCGAGACAGAGACACTTTCTGAAAATGTCTTTCATTCGCCAAGACTCAAAAGTGAAAGTGAGAGACATAATTACAGATAGATTAGGAAGTCTGGAAAGTAAACTGCAATATGTTTTCAGTAAGAACGGAGAAGAGAGAGAGAGAGAGAGAGAGAGAGAGAGAGAGCGAGAGAGATAGAGAGAAGAAGAGATAAGAAGAGAGAGAGCAATCAGTAACATGATATCCACACTCAAACATTGCCATTCAAAACTTTTAGAATCCTTAGTCCTTGAGAGAACGTAAGCATGCAGGATACCACATTTCTTAAATATATTGTCTTGTGAGAAACTACAGCCTCTTTAGAGTACACACATACATAATAAAATCATACACATAATTTTATTATATTATATGTATATATATATAGATATATCTATATATATATTATCTATATATATATATATATAGATATATATATATATATATAGTATATATATATATATATCTATAATCTATATCTATATCTATATCTATCTATCTCTATTCTATCTATATATTATATATATATATATATATATAATAAGATATAATATAATTCTATATCATAATAATAAATTATTCATATATATAATTCTATATCTATCGATCTATATATATATATATATATATATATATATATAGATATATATATATTCTATTAATATATAATGATATCTATATACATACATATATATATCTATATATATATCTATTATCTATATATATAATATCCGTATATAATATAATACTTAAATATATATATATATATATCTATATTATATATAATGTATATCTATATATATATATATATATAGATATCATTATATACCTAAATAGTACTACATATACTACATATCATATATCTATATATATATATATAGAATTCCTATATTAATTAGATAGATGAGATCGATATAGATATAGATAGTATAGATATAGATATAGATATAGATATAGAGATATATATATAATTATATATATCTATATATATATATATCTATATCTAAGCTAGATCTATATCTATATCTATCTATCTTATCTATCTAATATATATTATATAATATATTATATTATATATGATATATATATAGATATATATATATATAGTATATATATATATATATATATATATATCTATTATATAGTATATAGATATAATTATATTATAGATCTATATAAGATATAGATATAGATATAGATAGGAGAATAAGATATAGAATATAGATATATATATGTATAGATATAGATATAGATTAGATAATATATAGATATAGATAGGATATATATATATATATATATATATATATATATATATATAATATATATATATATATATATAGATATATATATAATATAAAATCTCCTAATTCACGATGACAATTACTTCACGTGGATCGACAATAAATGTAACTATCAAACTGTACTGAAAATACATTAAATTAAACTTTTGCTTCAAATTGCAGCCTTAAATTTATGGCTGCAAATAACTCACAGGTAACACAAAGGGGCAATTTGTCTCGCATGTAGTACGTACCTCGGTAAAAAACGGTAAAAAAATGTTCCCAACGGTTTTGGAAATTTGTATATAAAAAACAAGACTATCAGGGTGTAGTTTCAGATCCTATACTTTTTTATCTTTTTTATAATCCACATGAAAGAGGTGCGATTATATCACATCAGGATAAGAGACTACTCTTGGAACATCTATTAGGAATCGCTTCAATCCCCAGAAGAGAAACAAATTCCATGATTATAAAACTGCAATGTGATACAACTGTGCTAACTGAACTTTTTGAAGCTTGGAACTTCTGAGTGTCTGCTCAGCTGTAGTTTTAATTCTGACAATTGGATTACTTTGAAAATGCATAATTGTGAATGTGATTTCTTTAATCATAATAACAATAATATCCGGCCAAACCAATAATGTAGTAGTTATTTTCATGAAGTTGCCATAAACAGTAGTAACACTGAGGAAAACGCTCAGATACAACGTATAGTTTCACTAATAAAAGTAACGAGTTTTGCAATAAAAAGACACAGGATGGGGACTCTGTAAGCATTTCGATGAAATATAAGTTTTATTTAAAAAAAATATTTAATAAATGACATCATGGAAATTGAATACCATCCTTTTATGTTTTACTTGTTATATCACTAAATAAAGAAGTTGTTCGCTTTTCACACATTTAGTTTTGTTATCTCTTACATACATTGACTCGGAAAATGATCGCTTGTCAATACGCTGCCATTCGAGTTCAATTCTCCCTCAGTCTTTGTAATCGCTCTCCTCTAACTACCACACTGCGACTCGAGGCTTTGTTTCAGGCATCACAGGTAGTTTAGGAATCCAGCTGTTCCGATATATCTCACGGCAAGACACCTGTCAAGGACAATTAACAGCCATTAGTGAACTGTGAACTCCAGTGGACAGAAGAGTGCTGGGCAAAGCCCATCAAATACCAAAACGCTTTCCTTGCTTGTATGGTGTTTTACGTTGCACGGAACCTGTGGTTATCCAGCAACGGGACCAATGGTTTTACATGACTTCCGAACCACGACGAGAGTGAACTTCTATCACCAGAAATACACATTTCTCACCCCTCAGTGGAATGCTCGAGAATCGAACTCGCGGCCACCGAGGTGGCACGCCAACACCATACCGATCACGCCACTGAGGAAAAAACTTTCATGGCCTGGAGAAAACGAGGAGAAAGTTGCACTTGGATTTCCTATAAAATAAGGCAGTTAGCTGGATATGACTTTAATTTATTTTGTCATTCATTTTTTATAACGAGACCACAATATCTGATGTCATTTAGAAAGAAACTGAACTTATTATCAGACAAAACCATCTTACAAATTGAGGAAATTCCTCTGTATGACAGATGTGCAGAGCAACAATGACCGAAAGCACATTGTGTAGCTTCCTAGACCTTTCCTCACATGTGAAGTTATGGTTCATGAAATTTAAGCTGTGAAGACAAGCACTGGGGAACTTGAGGCCATTCAGCGCTGAATAAAGTGAAACGAGGACGTTGGAATGGTTGGACGGCAGGGAAGCAGGGAAAATGGATTCAGAAAATAAAGATCTAGCAGTGGGTGACAATTAGAGATGGTGAACAGAGTGGCTAAAGGATAGAAGCGGGAATGGATGACAAGTAGAAGACACTCTCGAGAAAGGGCAAGGGAACAACTCCTGTTGCGGTCAAAGCTTTGCAATAGTTTCTGTTTTGTATTTTGTCATCAAGGCGTAAGAACCGACACACAAAAAATTAATTTTAACTATTATTTAACCTAATTTCCTTTCACATTTTTAACGTCTCCCTCGTAACTTTCTGTTTGACAGGATACTATTCACCCGGCGAGGTGGTATCTCCACTATTTATTTTCGAACCCATTTACCAGGTCTGTGAAGTTCTATATTGGCTATTGTTAAGTATTCATTTCTATACTTCATGTCCACCGTCACTTTTATTTCTATTTCATTAATTCACTTGCAGTGTTCAGTTTAACTTCCATAATTAAAACGCTATCTTTTATTCTCCAGGGTTTACTAATCAATTTTGTTTCTCTGATTCGTACATTCGGCTTTGTCATCTTTCCTCAGTATAACGGAACAATTATTCATTTTATTCATTCGTTCAGAATTATTCCCTCAACCTGATCAACCTTACACCCCCGAGTTAACCTCTCACATATACAATCACCATCGCCGTCCTTTGGCATATTACCTGTGATCCCGTCAACTAGTTAAGTCTTCCTATGACTGAACCTTGTACTGGTCTCCTTTTACACACAACAGTGAATTTCACATACATTCTCAAATACATTATTTCCTTCCCCTCTTGTATAATTCAGATTGGCTTCCTTTCTATTCTCTTTATTCATCAACTATGCTCTATCTGACGTTTTGCTTTGAGGAGGAGGGAAAAGATGTTCTGGTGTCTTTTATCCTGATAATTTCATGATCAGTTCACCTGGGACGCAGTTTCCGTGTTCCCCCACACGACACGAGTGGAGTGGGGTTGAAATTCTACTGCTGAATGTTACCAATTCCACTACAAACCCGGTTTGAATTACTCTCTGCCATTCACTCGGAAGCTTTTATCCGTCGTCTGAATAATCAAGTTTTCATTTTCAAAAGATGAGAAAAAGAAAAGAACGACCTCCTCGCGAAATGCAACACTTCTATGGAAATGAGAAAATCCCAGACTTCAAGCTGAAATATTTCGATGAAATGAATGACTCGAATTGCCATTTTTTTCTTGTCTAATAATGGCTTGCGATTAGTTCTATATTCTTAGCAGAAATATTCTTGAATGTAATTTATCCAGCAATAAATGTAATATATTACAGCAATTAGTGGTGATAAAGGTCACCATGCCATTAACAGAAATAACCTTGCCTTTAATGTTGTCTGTATAACAACGGTGGTGAATGAGGCGGAATAAAAGGCATGCTGTATTAAGTATCATTGGTATATACATGATTTTTCCTTTGTCTTCCAGTCCGGGCCCAGTATTTTTGGCCTCTGGATAAGTTGTGCAGAATGACGGTAACTTCGTCTGGGATAAGTGATGGTGTGACCGTCACTGGGTTCGAGATTGACCGTCCTCAACCGTCTCTAAAGTTACCGTTATTTTTTGATGGTGTGAGTCTACTAGTTATGTTATGATGTTAAAATTGAGAATTAAACAGATGTAGAATTAACCTGACAGATATTACCATCTCTATAAACTGCACAATCTGTAGAACCAAGATGGAAAAATGTCAGAGCATTCGAAGACTTTCAAGAATATTTCCTGCAATCGTTTTATGTAGATATTAAACTTGCCAGAACAAAGTAACCCTTCACCGAAGGTAATCCATCTGAAATGCAAACTGTTGATGTTTTATCGCTTATGCTACATTTACCACAAGACGATAAAACACTGAAATGAAGTGAAATCCACCTCTTTTACTTACTAAGCTCCAACACCGCTATGCAAAACAGTATATGTCTGAACAGTATTTATATTCGTGGCAGTCAGTCGGGGTAAAGAACCCCCCAAAAAGTGCTTAATGGCCATTTCTTGTAAGAGGGCGACTGAAAGAAATCTGGAAAAGGGGAAAGTAATGAGGCGCTTAAAACGTTTTTAAACTGCGGAAACTTTGGACGTTTCTGTGTGGGATTTATGCAAGGCCTCGGATTTATGCTACAAAAATCCTCAGCGTCAGAAGGATTAAAAGATATTGCGGTTCTGGCGTAAATAGGAGGGGGAGCGTCTGCTTGTAAGCCAGGGTATTAGAGGCATAACTCTCTCTTCTCTCGCTCTGTGTGTGTGTGTGTGTTACATACACGAAAAATTTGAAACACTTTGGACAAAGGAAAAATAAACCAACCAAATTAAGGCCAAAATAATAATTGTACTATAGTCTCTCTCTCTCTCTCTCTCTCTCTCTCTCTCTCTCTCTCACACACACACGCACATAATGTTTTTATAAACGTTTTCAAAAAGAGAAGTACTTAAATTACTCCCAACTATAATATAATGTGGAAATCCCACAGGAATAACCACAGTCTCTAATCTTATATTGACGAGAAATACCTGGAGGAAATCTCGCCTTTCATAAATTATGAACTCGGCGAACAAATGATGTCAACTTCACAACTTCTTTACCTGAAAAATGGGAAAAGCGCTGAAGGCGCACAGCAAAAAAAAAAAAAAAAAAAAAACCCTCTTACAAAAAACGAAACCGTCACATTCTTTACGTATTTTTTTTTTTTTTTTTGGTTGTCTTTATTAGGATATGTGACAACGCAGTAAATCCAAGAATTAATTAGTCATTCAACTGTAAGAAAAATCTGAAGTTTTACAAGCTCCCTGTGGTAGAGGTGTAAGAATACTACCACCGTAGGTTCTGCGTGTCGAAAAGGCGACCAAAAGGACAGCTGCTACCTTGCAGTCATACTCTTTTAGTAATAGGCTAGGCCCACTGCCAATATCTGTGGAAACTGCTGCCCTGCAGGTGGACTTTTTAGTCAAAGGCGAGGCCCACCGTGGTTGATGGCAGCAAGGACATGCGGTCGTAAAAAAACCCCTTTGCTAAACTATAAACCAATCCTGATGTTGTAAGGAAAGGCGCATCAGGCAACCGACCCCTTAGTGTAGGGATAACGGTGGGAAAGAAGAAGAAGTAATCAGAAATATTTATGGCTTTCTAAGTATGTTCCGTAAAAGAGTAATAATAATAATTATAACAATAATAATGCAAGTGCAACTATGGAGGCAAAGATCATTGTTGATAATATTATTATTAGTCGCTGTCCTGGAAGAGGGAGTAGCATGAATAGAAACCATCGTTATCACCGAAACATTTGAGAACTCATTTGTCTAACGATCGTTTCCTGTTATTACCAATTCACAGACAGTGAGAGAGAGAGAGAGAGAGAGAGAGAGAGAGAGAGAGAGAGAGAGAGCTTGGGAACAACTCTTCCAAAATATCATTAAATGGAACCGGAAAGTCAATTATTATGTTAAGCGGACCTTCGGTATGGCCATATATAGTAGTACGTATATTCATGATTTAAAGGCTTTTTCTATTTCAAAGATACAAAATACGGCAATGAATCTTAAAAAAAAAAAAAGGAAAACCAACTTTTTTCGATAAACTCAAAATTTTATCCTACTGAAGAGACTCACTTCTCTCTCTCTTCTCTCTTTCTCTCTCTCTCTCTCTCTCTCTCTCTCTCTCTCTCTCCCTTATCTTTGCTTTGGAATTTCAGACTCATTCTTCTCTTCCTTCCCGTCTTTCCTACCTTTTCCTCTGGGCAAGATTCCTCCCATTACTGGCTCCTATTCCTGTGCCGTTCCCAGAAGCGTCTCAACGTCTGCTGATGAGTGTATTTAATATGCTGCAAAATACTTGACAAAGAATGACGCTGCAAAATGTTATCCTGTTTGATACTCAGGGAATCAGCCTCGTCTCAAGTTTCTTTGTTAAGCCAGAAAAGGCGACGGATTATTTTATTTGATGAAGAGTAAAGACAAATGAAAAGAAAACAAATATGAGAAAAGGTTTAATAACAGGAGTAAACGGTAGACCGTTTCCCTAAAACCAGGATGACTTCAGGGATTATGCAAAACGGGAAAAGAAGAAGAGAACTGTTATCAGTTCTGATTATTGATCAGATAACAAAAGAGGGCTGTGCCTTCCAGCAATCAATTATTGTTGTGGAACTGAAGGGAGATATCAGCATTCCATCAAGTGAACATCTGCCAATATTCAGTGTCCAAATCCCAAAGGATGACGATGTTCGCTGAAGGTGAGGCAGTGACGACGGACTTTGGTCTGAGGTGAAAGAGAGATCGTATGATAGAATTAATAGATTCATTTGTGTTTCCAGGGATTGCTTTCTTTTAAGTCATGCGGGACCTTCAATTACTCGAACAATTGATGAAACAAAACAATACCTGCAAAATGAGGAGAGGAAAATCATCATAAAAGAACTGCATATTAATTTAAAAAAAGAAAAAAATGCAAAATACCTAGAAATTTGAGGGACGTGTTTTGCTGTTACCATTAATGATATCACCCACTTTGACAAAAGTCTGTAAGGAGCCGGTTACAACTCCCACAATTAATCACAGCGTTGATGAAACTCTCATTCGTTACAATAAAATTATGGCCATGATCTTTCGAAAACAAACTTCGCTGCATTCTCGAGACCAGACTCCACCTTGATTCAACACTTCCAACCCTAGACTACTATTCGCTTGCAAGTCCTGGTACTGAGGGACCTCCTCGCGGCTTTGTGTCTGAGACAGCGTTCTGCCGTGTCTGTCGCCTCGCTAACTATAGTCTGGATTATATGCAGGCAGGGGACTGCTGTCAATGCTATAGACAAGCCAACAAAGAGAGAGAGAAAAAAAAAGGCAAGGAAAAAACGTATGAGAACGTTTGTTTCCTTTTCCGTTCCCGCATCGGTATGCCGCTGATGCATGAAGCTAATATGCTTCCCTGGCAATGCTTCTCTTTATGACTCGGGAGAAAAAAGAAAAGATTTGAAAGATGAGGCGTCATGGAGAAGTCTCACTAGAGAGATCCTCTTTCGTTTGTGCTTCAAGAATTTAATTTGGAATTCGTGAGGATAGAGAGGATATTAACACTTACTATATCATGTCACGGTTTTACAATTACAATGACACATATGTTAGGTATTTCACTTCACCAGAGAATTTAGACACCAACTTCGAAACTGCGGTAGGTAGATTATAATGGATAAACTGAATCCTTTGGAATTGTGGTCCCTGGGATAATGGTAGACGCATTGAATCCCTCCTTCAACCGTAAGAAAGGGCAGAGGAACCATATCTGTTTTTCGTTTTATGATAAAAAAACAAAAAACAAAAAGGAAAACTGTCACTTGGAACATTCAGCTCAGCCCACCGAGAGACAGAACTGTGTACCTATGGAGAATTCAAATTTTGGTGGGTCCAAGATAAAAGAATCTAAATTCATGAATGCCGGGTTCGTGTTAACAGGAGACCAGGAAGAAAAAAATGAGAGAGAGAGAGAGAGAGAGAGAGAGAGAGAGAGAGAGAGCCGAGAGAGAGAGATAACGATTTAGGTTCTTCGGAGTACTTTGGTTTGATCCTATGGTTGATTGATAGAGGCATAAATGTTTATCTGTTTAAGAGATGCAAAACCTTATAATGAATCTAAGCACATGCAATACGAAGGGTATCTGATATACTTGATCCCTGAATAAAAAAGATAGTTTACAGGCAATAAACTCCACGTTCGGGTATCAATCTTAAACTAAAACATTAGAGAACATTGTTTACTTGCAATGTGACAATTGTGACAAAATAACAAAATCACTCAAAATTGCCGAGGTTTTGGACGGGGAAAATAAATACTCTTGTTGAAAGAAGAAACTGCTTCTATATTCTTCATGAGGTCGGATATTCCTCATCTATTCTGTCCATCACCCGCCACCCCCACCCCCAACCCCCACCCCCACCCCCACCCCCACCCCTCTCCCCGCGCCCCATTTTTTTTTTCTTATTTCACTTTCAGATTCTTTCTTCTCTGCATTTCTGTCTCCCTTGACTCAGATGCTTTGATAGTGTTCACTTATGCAGTGTAAATGACAAGGAATGACTTGGATGGCCTCTCCACAGATATTTCTTCCTGCCTTTTAAGTGAATGATGCACTTGCGATACTGTCTTATTTCACGTAGCTCAGACGTAAACGAGAACCGAATAACGAATATAGAAATGAACCGTAAAATGAAAAGACTACATTAGCTTAACGAATGATGCAAAACAAAGGAACAAGAGGACAGTCCATATCTCTAATAACACCTTCGGTGAACTACGAGGACACCCTTCAAGTGATCCATCTGGTGTGACGCTCAATGATGTTCGCTGGTGCGGGACGACTGACTCGAGATTCCTTGAGTTGAGTTGAATATAGAATTTAAGCCAAAGGCCAAGCACTGGGATCTATGAGGTCAGTCTGCGCTGAAATGGATATTGACAGTAATAGGTTTGAAAGGTGTAACAGGAGGAATACCTCGCAGTTGCACTATGAATCAAGTGTTAGGAGAGGGTTGAAAGTAAGATGAAGAAAGAAAATATGAAAGGAGGTACAGTAAAAGAAACGTAAGTGGTTGCAGCAAAGGACCGGAGGCACGCTGCAAAGAACCTCAAGTAATGCCTACAGTGCAGTCCATGAGGTCCACTAAAAGTAATCCCCAGGGTTTTGTTTTTAGATCATTTTGCACGGTCCATATGTTACTCCAGAATATTTCATTGGCCAGACATTATCTTTTCTGAGTGCGTACTCCATGATTCATGATGTCTTTTCATGGTTCCAAAGTCTACCGTTCATAGCAGGTACGTAGAAGAAGTTGCTGATAACGAGAATCAACGAGAGAGAGAGAGAGAGAGAGAGAGAGAGAGAGAGAGAGATGAATTCAGGAAAACCACGCGATGTGACTTTCTCGTCATCAAATCCCTGCATGAGATCTATCGCCTGTTTCAGTACCTTAGTCCTACGAACAGAATATCTTACGCGCTCAACTACATTAGGAGGAAAACTGTGACAGCTGTTAAGCTCTCTCTCTCTCTCTCTCATCGATAAACCTATCCAGAAACTGAGCAGACACAACGATGCTTGACTACACTGTGTGAACGTCGATGGTGTAGTTAGAAATGTACTTACTTCAACAAGCATCCTCGATATTAGGAAACAGAATCAACCTTTTTCATCATCAGCTTAAAATCCATTAAGAAACGAAGATTTATTAAGTCCCGAAAGTTTTCAATCTCTGTTGTCTTATAGAAACTTCCCTAAGTTACTTGCGAGCATCATCAGGAATTCTCGTTGTGAGAAGATTTGACCTTATGAACTTACTCGGAAAAGTGCCTCGCCTCTGAGGAATTTAAAAACAGCTTGTTTATTTGCATCACTCGTGATCCTGTTACACATTCTTGGAAATAAATACTGGTATTAAAGTTTATAAGACGCCCCAACCTCTCTCTCTCTCTCTCTCTCTCTCTCTCTCTCTCTCTCTCTCTCTCTCTCTCTCTCTTTTATAGGTAAATTAATTAGAGGAACATTCTCGAAGACTGATTAATTATTAAGGCAGGTATATTCCAAGAAGTATCAGACCCTTTTAATCAAAAGCTTCTCTCCCGGTGAAGAGTAAAAAAAAAAATATGATAGTGAGATATTTGGAAAAAAACTGACATTAATTCCGGCAGGCTATATAAAGGCCAAGGGAAAGAAAAAAATAGAAATATATTTATGAACACATTTATCATGAATGAGTTCTAACGCATACCAGTGATATTTTCAGTCTCTCTTTATAATATTACTTAACATGATTATTGATCATTAACATAAGTTTATACGAATGAATATTACGTACCGAATTTCATCTGCACCATCTAGTATACCATTAAGTGCCACCTTCAGAATTTCAGATTTCTGCATAAAATTGTTTTCAATTTATTAGAGGCTCTTTATAACTTCATAATACAGATGCAACTGAATTCATCAAATTCACAAGGCACCGTAAGTACTGACAGGAATTTCAGATAAGTGTTTTGGGAAAAAAGGCAGACTCCAAAATATTGGCATAACACTGAACTTTGAAATTTCAATACCCAACTTAAAATGAATTCGCAAAGAGAAATATAACCAAATTAGAAAGGCGTAAAACCTGCATACAAGACATGTCAACTTTTTCGCCCATAAACCACAAAGGAATCTATCTAATGAATAACAAAGGACTTTCCCGAAGCGGTTATGGATAAAATGTCCAGACTCCTGACATCAGAGTCACTCAGGGCAAGTTAATATCCACGAGAGCTGCTGTGTCAGACGCTCTGTTAGATCATCCTGACGAGGTCATCGTATCTCCAGGAATCCAATGAGAGGACCTAAAATCTGGAATCACCACCTGGAAGGAAGCCTGGAATGGGGAGCGAAAGAAGCAACAAAGCTGACGAGAACCAGCTTCTTCCTCGTTTCTGTTCTCAGGCCTCAATTACTCCTTTGATTACAAGGCTGGACTTGATTCCTCTGTGATTAGCCTCGTTAGGCTCTGAGAAGACTCCGGGTAGACAATTGCTTAAATATCATCCTAAATTAAACAAAAAAAAATCCAGGCAACGCATTCGTGGGTTACTAACAATTTGGTCTTTCGTTCTTCGGTAAAATATATCCACAAATTCTAACATTTCATTAAGAGAGCGAAAAAGAAATTATTATGACCACAATACCCTCTCGACTTTCCGATTTCTTCACATTTTTTCGAAACATTTGTCGCTACAAACCCAAAGATCCAAATGGAAGAATATGCAGTAATTCGAACCCACATTCGGAGTACCAGAGCGTAACCTCTTAATACTCTGGACACGGGTTCGACTCCTGCTAAGGGCATCAGAATTACTTCATATTCTTCCATTCTGATCTTAGGCATTGTAGTGAAAGGTTGAGATGCATTGTGGTTATCAGAGCCAAAAAAGTTCTTTACGGTCCATGAGGCAAAAGTACATGAAAATATTGGTGTCTTACATAAAAAAATAAAACATAATTAGCGCTGACTGTGAACATGGTTCATAAAGGGATCTACAGCTAGCTATTTGTGATCCTGCCGTTGAGAGAACATTAAGGAACATTAAGTGAGTCATTAAAAGAGATTTACAGCAGAGTGGTTAGTGATTCATGCTGTTGTTTTTGCAGTAGTTTTTCGTTTTTTCTGTAACTTTGGTTTTGCAACGTATTATCACGTTTATTCTAGGAACTATTCAATAACCAGTCTGCCTTTTTATTATGAACCATCACTATCGTTACCTCAGAGAAGGTTGTGTTTTGGGATCTGCTATAAGTTATATACCAAGACTGGTCAGCAATTAACATTATTACCTCAGCTAAGGTTAGGCTTCGGGTTCTGGTCGTCTGCTTATACTACGTGACCAGGTTTATGCAAATACTAATGACCGGGTTATGATGAAAACATTGATTGGGTGCAAGCCATATAAACATTATAAAGATTCGGCCATATTCTTCGCAACAGGAACCACGGTATGCCCTCATAGTTGTTCCCGAAGAAAAACCTTTGGTCCATGTCATCCGAGTCCGCTTTTCTGTATCCGAGACATTTTCATGATGTATCGTCTTCCTACGGCTGTAAATGTCACGCTGTAGCTGCTGTAATCATACCAGAGGCCTGAGGCAAATTCATATGTTATTGATTATGTAGGGGACCGCTGTGATGACAATGATTCCCTTTGATGTTGAAATTGCAGTTGCCTTAGAGGATGTTGCAGTCAATGATTGCATTTTCTTTTATATTCCCGCGCTTTATAATTTTGTTTTCATTGATTTTATTATTCATACGAAGAAAATAAATATGGGATTATTTATAAGTTAATTATTATTATTTTTTGATTATTATTTTTTTTTTTTTTGCTCTATCACAGTACTCCAATTCGACTGGGTGGTATTTATAGTGTGGGGTTCCGGGTTGCATCCTGCCTCCTTAGGAGTCCATCACTTTTCTTACTATGTGCGCCGTTTCTAGGATCACATTCTTCTGCATGAGTCCTGGAGCTACTTCAGCCTCTAGTTTTTCTAGATTCCTTTTCAGGGATCTTGGGATTGTGCCTAGTGCTCCTATGATTATGGGTACGATTTCCACTGGCATATCCCATATCCTTCTTATTTCTATTTCCAGATCTTGATACTTATCCATTTTTTCTCTCTCTTTCTCTTCAACTCTGGTGTCCCATGGTATTGCGACATCAATGAGTGATACTTTCTTCTTGATTTTGTCAATTAACGTCATGTCTGGTCTATTTGCACGTATCACCCTATCTGTTCTGATACCATAGTCCCAGAGGATCTTTGCCTGATCGTTTTCTATCACTCCTTCAGGTTGGTATTCGTACCACTTATTACTGCAAGGTAGCTGATGTTTCTTGCACAGGCTCAGTGGAGGCTTTTGCCCCTGAATCATGCCTCTTTTTGTACTGGTTCTGTGCAAGTGCCGGACATTCGCTTGCTATGTGGTTTATAGTTTCATTTTTCGTATTGCACTTCCTACATATGGGGAGAGATGTTATTTCCGTCTATCGTTCTTTGAACATATCTGGTTCTTAGGGCCTGATCTTGTGCCGCTGTTATTATTCCTTCAGTTTCCTTCTTAAGCTCTCCCCTCAGTAGCCATTGCCACGAGTCATCGCTGGCTAGTTCTTTAGTCTGTCTTATGTATTGTCCGTGCATTGGTTGTTGTGCCAGTCCTCTGTTCTGTTTGTCATTCTCCTGTCTCTGTATATTTTTCTGGGTCTTCGTCTATTTTTATTAGTCCTTCTTCCCATGCACTCTTTAGCCACTCGTCTTCACTGGTTTTCAGATATTGCCCAGTGCTCTGTTTTTCGATGTTGACACAGTCCTCTATGCTTGTGTTCCTAGTAGTCCTCTCCCTCCTTCCTTTCGTGTTATGTATAGTCTGTCCGTATTTGCTCTTGGGTGTAGTGCTTTGTGTATTGTCATATGTTTCCTGGTTTTCTGATCTATGCTGCGGAGTTCTGCCTTCGTCCATTCCACTATTCCTGCGCTGTATCTGATTACTGGCACTGCCCATATGTTTATGGCTTTTATCATATTTCCGCCGTTGAGTTTTGACTTGAGTATCGCCTTGAGTCTCTGCATATATTCTTTCCTGATTGTGTCCTTCATCTCTCGGTGTTTTATATCCCCTCCTTCCATTATTCCCAGGTATTTGTATCCAGTCTCATCTATGTGTTTGATGTTGCTCCCATCTGGTAGCTTTATCCCTTCAGTTCTTGTTACTTTGCCCTTTTGTATGTTGACTAAGGCACATTTTTCTATTCCAAACTCCATCCTGATGTCCCCAGACACAATCCTTACAGTCTGGATTAGGGTATCTATTTCCTTGATGCTCTTACCATACAGCTTGATGTCGTCCATGAACATCAGATGGTTAATTCTGTTGCCTCTTTTCTTGAGTTGGTACCCGGCATCCATCTTCTGTAGTACTTTTGTCATGGGAATCATGGCTACTACGAAGAGTAGTGGGGACAGTGAGTCTCCCTGGGAGATCCCTCTCCTGATATTAACCTCTGCTAGTCTTATTCCAGAGCTTGTAAGTATTGTATTCCAGTTGCGCATTGTATTTTTGAGGAAGCTGATGGTGTTTCCCTCTGTCCCATATATTTTCAGGCATTCTATTAGCCATGTGTGTGGTATCATGTCAAAGGCTTTCTTATAGTCTATCCATGCCATGCTTAGGTTGGTTTTCCTTCTCCTACTGTTCTTCATTACCATTTTGTCTATCGGGAGCTGTTCTTTTGTGCCCCTACACTTCCTTCTGCAGCCTTTCTGTTGGTGGGGGATGGTGTTTGTCTCCTCTAGGTAGTTGTATAGCCTTTCACTGATGATACCTGTTAGTAACTTCCACATTATTGGTAGACAGGTGATAGGCCTGTAGTTACTGGCTATATTTCCCTTACTCTTGTCTTTTTGTACTAAGGATGTCCTTCCTGTGGTCATCCATTTGGGTGCATGGTGATTTGAGATACAATGCTGGAGTTGTTCTGCTATTCGTGGGTGTAGGGCCTTGAAGTTTTTGAGCCAGTATCCATGGACTTCATTGGGACCTGGGGCTTTCCAGTTTGGCATTTTCTTCAGTTGGTGTCTGACTGTGTCTGTCGTGATCTCTGTGAATCTTTGTTTTATTCTCCCTGTTTCTTCTTCCTTGACTTCCTGGAGCCATGTTGCATGTTTGTTGTGTGATACCGGATTGCTCCATATGTTTCTCCCAGAGTCTCTTACTTGGTTCGGCTTCAGGAATTTCTTGGTGGTTGTCTTCCCCTCTTAGTTGGCTGTATAGTCTTTTCTGGTTAGTTCCGAATAGTTTGTTCTGTTGGTATCCCTTATTCCTGTTCATGTACCGTTGGATCTTATGTGCTTTGGCCTTAAGCCTCTGTTTTACATCTTCTATAGTGTTGTTTAGTCCCCTCTCTTGTACTTTGTATTCTCGTTGAGTTCCTCCCTTTTTGTTTTGCTTCTTAGCCTTTTTTCTGCCATCTCTTTCAGTTTACTCAAGTCAGATCTCATCACCATGATTTGCTTTTCCAGGCGCCTTTTCCAAGGTAGGTTGCTGTTTGGTTTCTGTTGGGTTGGTTGTGCTGGTGGTGTTGGTGTTCGTATCTCCATCAGTTCTCCTACTAATCTTGCTCCTGCATATGCCAAGTTATTTGTTTTCTGTGATACTGGTGGTGTGTATTATGCCCATTATTTCACTGACCTCACTTGTTTTCTCCCTTAATTTCTTGGCGTTGTAGGCTTTCATGGAGGGGATCTTTGTTCTCTCTGTATCTGGTTCCATCCATGTCTAATCTTTTCTACCCCATTCCGTCCTCTCTGTTACTTCGTCGGTGTTTCTTCGTGTGTCGTTGTTTGATACCTCATCATCCCTGTCGCCTTTCTGTGGCATCGTCTCTCAGTTCGTCTTCGTGTAATTCGTTGTCGTGTGACATTTCCCTTTCCAGTTCTTCTTCTTATTATTATTATTACTATTATTATTATTATTATTATTATTATTATTATTATTATTATTATTATTATTATAGCCGTAACAATAAAACGAGTATGAACATTAACCACTGCTGCAACAACCATCACATATAAATCATAATCACCTACTGGGTGAAATATATATATATATATATATATATATATATATATATATATATATATATATATATACGAAAATAAGGCTGAATGTTCTCTCTCTCTCTCTCTCTCTCTCTCTCTCTCTCTCTCTCTCTCTCTCTCTCCCTTTACTCGATCAAGCCTCAGTATGTACCGAATGTTGTGTACCTAACTAAAAGTGGCATTTCCTAAAACCCGGATTCTTTATCATCGACATCTCTCTTCTATTATGCAAATAGGCATTCGGGGACCTTGGATTCGGAATGGGACCGTTTATCTCTGCTGTCGGATTCTTCTGCAGTTGTAAACATCCGGTGCCGGAAGAGACCCAAACATACCACTCACTATATGACGTCATCAGGGAGTTCTCGGGAAACATTGAAGTCTTGCGAGCCTCTCTATTCTGGAGGAGATAACAGGGACGATGACATCTATTTAAAGAAGCCACTCAGTTAGGGGTTTTAGAGACTGGAACAAGAGCAATAATTGGTTCTTTTTTCGAGACACAAATGTGTTGTTCACGGTGCCATGACAGTTATTTTTTTTTTAATTCAAATAATTTTTTCGTAAGATTTAAGCAACGCGGTGCTACATTACCTGCCCAGGAATATACAGCAAGCAAATCTACAGAATTTTACTCAAAATTACATAAGTAAGAGCACTAAGATTATGAATTATCACCAAATCCTCTGGTTGGACTCTATCACTCAGTCAATAGGTATCAATATAAATATTGCCTGTTTTATAAGCATCAATTATCAGACAATATAGAGCTAAGAAACACAGGAGATGCAGACAGTTATGCAAACTTTAAGGAAAACAGAACAACAAATGGAAAGATAGAATAATAAATATAATAAAAGTTAAAAAGAAACTTTGAAAAGGCTTTAAGTGTGCTAATAGAATAATCTCAATGCCGTGAACTATAAGGTACAACGTGCTCTCCAAAATAATGTCTGTAAATTTTTAATTTTACACAAAGTGTCCTTTTACCTGTGATATATCTTACAAAAAATCCCATTTTAGGCACTCCGATAGCCCGGTATTTCAAACGGCACCGCCAAAAATTTTATTAGGATATTAGAAAGACAAGAAAATAAATGAAAGACAGCGGTGCGTGTCCATATGTCACGTTACTCTACCACTGGAGTGGGGGAAAGTCTTGCCAATGAAACACTCTGCTACGGGAGTTGCGTTCAGGAGAGATTTACAGAAAGTTTGCCTAGACTTATCCCTCTGTTTTCGCACTTCTTTTTACTTCAAAGAGGTGGCCATATAGGTTGGGTGTGCACATGCAGACACGAGTTGAAGAAGTAAGGGAATCACTCATCTTGAACACAACCCCACAAGGAACAGAAATGATCGCTCGATCTTTGTGTGGAATCAAATTAACATCTTATGGATCATAACTTGCACATACTTTGCCATTTGAGCACTGGATAAAATAAAGAAATGGATGCAGCAGGATTATATACATATTTATATATGTGTGTTGTATATATATATATATATATATATATATATATATGTGTGTGTGTGTGTGTGTGTGTGTAGTCAGTATAAATATACACATATATATATAATATAATACATTTGTTATATATATATATATATTATATTATACTATATCTATATATTATATAATATGTGTTTGTGTGTGTGTGTGTGTGTGTATGTGTGTGTGTGTGTGTCAGTGTAAATATACACACATACATATAATATATACATTTGTAGATGTATATACATACATATATATATACATATATATATATATATATATATATATATATATATATATATAGTTACACACACACGAACACACACACACATATATAATATACATATATATGTATATATGTATTGAGGCCCAATACTGGTAATATGAATATGTATACACAATATGGTTCTTCTGGAGAAAAAACGTCACATTTTCTTTGACCGACAACATAACCTTTGATACGAAATAGATATTTCATACTAAGACGAATTAGAAACTTTTTCCCATCAAAGCAACGAATAAAGACCATCCGTATTGGAAGAAGTCTTACAAAAACATCACATGTTTGGTGGTAATTGAGAGATATTAGCTCTTAACCAAATTAGCTTGCGTTGATCTTCCTTCAGTAATGGATGCCGTCTGGTTAATCCTTCCCTTTGACTTTCTGTAGTAATCCTGACATTTTTTAAAGGTGAGTGTTCACTTTTGTCCTCGTTTTAGGATCAGGGCCCAAAAGGGAATGGAACTTACAATACACCAGAGAATTTCTGAGGGAGGATACGAACCAAATGGAGGAATTATTTACGAAATTAAACATACAATTATCTCAACTCTATGATATTTTTTATCTTTGTAAATGCTGCAATTATCGTTACCATGAGGTTTCCTTTACCTCGTGTTATTTTTAAACGTTCCCCACCATTGCTAAAGGAAAAAAAAAACAACACTGTACATTCCATAAGCAAACACCAAGGCAAAGGAAAGATGTTTTTATAGAGATATCATTTCGAGATGAAATTACGCTCTTGATATTCTGAAAGATATTTGCCACAATCAGGTACGAAGGTGGAAACGACCGAAGAGTCTTTTGTGGAGGCGTCCTTTGTGAAGTAGTAGTGGTGTTGGGGCTAAAGTGATGCTTGGCAAGAATGTCTTTTGGCCATAAAAACAATTGGACTTACTAAGGGTCATCGTCAGTGTGCTCTTTGGTACGCTCCAGAGTGGAGATCCTCACTCGCACAAAATATATTTCACATGCTTGTTATTTCAGCTAATATAGAAATGTTCTTAATAATTTACTCTAGACAACTACGAGATCACAAATCTCTAACTCAACCCCACCCAATTCTCTCTCTTATTCCCTCTGTCACTTTAAAAAAAAAAAAAATCTATTTTCGCGCATCTCATATAATTTCAACATGCCACAAAGTCGTGAATTATAATCGTTTTTTATTCTATCCAACTCTGATAATACTCGTTCAAAAGGTAACTGGAATTGAAAATCATTATTAAGAAGAACTATTCATAAATGAATACAAAGGTCGCTCGTGGGTAGGGGTCGAAAGAGGCATTATCGGAGACGTCTTTTCCATGATGATGACTCTTTTTCCTCCCGATTGCAAATCACAAAAAGGAAGCTGTTCATGACTTCAGTATACCGTTTGCTGACTGACAAATGTGGAAGGAAGCTTGGCCATGAGGGAAATACAATGAGCCCTACTAAAGGCCATTGACCTATGACTGTTACTAGCACCTATCAGCACAGACCAGACAGGGCTATAGCAACTGTTCATTAATCATGTATATCAGAACAACACAATTAAATAAACTCGCTTCTGAAAATGTTGCTAATTACGAGGACCTATAAGAAATAGTTACGTTCTACCATAAAACATATAATATACGGACTTTCAATATTTAAACATTTACAGGGCGGCAGCTACCGATGCACATTGGATCCAAGAAACATTTTAATGGTAATTCCGTGAAGACTGACATTCTATCGACAGGAAGATTTTTTTTCCGGCAAAATTCGACTTAATATCAAAAGGAAATGTTCACTGAGGATACGTTTCTTTTAACTGTTTCTTCGTCGATCTCAGTTTTAATTTTCAAGATTACTTAATTCTAAAATGAAATATCCTTCAACTCATTCGTGAGATGAGCTCTCTCTCTCTCTCTCTCTCTCTCTCGAGACAGCTGTTGCAGAGACGCGGTGCACAGGTTTTAATACACTTAGATTCACTCAGTCTGTCTGGAAGGCGTCATAAAGAAAGTGTTATATAATTGCGTGAGCTTCCTCTGCCTAATTTATGCCACTCGCGCTGATTTTATTTCAACTCTGGGACTCACTAAATGACTGGGATATATTTCATCCTGGACATTTTCGGTCGTTTGGAAGCGCTGCTGTAATGACTTCATGCGACTTTCTTTCCAGGTTACATCATGGAACTTACAAATCTGCTGGAATCACGTCCCATCTTCCACCTATTGCAATGACGTTTTCATTATTCATTTGATTCATTATCATCAGCATTCATTTCGTTCCACCTTCTAAAATGACATCCCTCTACCTTAATCCAATTTGTAGTCGCAGGTGTCATTTTACCTTTCTGTCAGATTAACCCAGTCTATTAGACTGAAACTGGAAAATGCCCTTCTCTCTGTATTCAATATTCCCACCAAGAATAAAGAAAGTAGGAAACTATAAATTGTCACATCTATTTATCAAATGTCAACGAGGAAAAGTCTTGTCCTCATTTTCAAGCACTCATCTACCCAATACACCAGTTTCATAGTGCAATAATCATATGAAAGATAGCAGTGACGACGAGAGAGAGAGTAGAGAGAGAGAGAGAGAGAGAGAGAGAGGCCTTTGTATAAACGTTACTGCGCCCTTTCCCAGTAAGATATATCTCTACCGAAAATATTACTTTATTTCATAGTTCAACACCAAGGAACACGTTCAAAACGAGCTATAGACGCTCAATTTTCATTTATTCGTTTTAGCAAAAAGCAAAACGAAACTGGTCCGTTGTTCCAGGAGCAAGATGGTTTCAAAATCAGCTTCTAATGACTTGCAATCGATAACTGTTGAAAATTATTTTCGCATATCCCAGTGTGCATGGAATTTCATAATTTTTCCAACGGTCATGTTTGTATATTGTGTGTGATTTTTCATAGCTAATTCTGCAATTC
>NC_087214.1:54727803-54791095 GCF_015104395.2 Macrobrachium nipponense | reverse complement strand
AGGTCTAGTAGGTATACATGTGAAACTAAAATTTGAATTAATTTCTATTTAGAAGAAATGGATAGCTACAAAAAGATCAACCTAAAAAGCTTTAAGGAAAGTAAGCCTTTCTTAATGTATTCGTCAGTTTGACTCCCACAGCTTTCCAAGGTGTCCAAATGAAACATGATGATATGCAAGGAATTCGATAAAAAATAAGGCTGAATTATATTCGTTTGATTTTTTTATGATTGCTTTTTGACTTTGAATTGCAAGGCCTGAGTTAATTATGTTAAGCAATTATGAAAAGGATAAGAAGAAAGGCGAACATGGCTAATAAAACAAGAATAACGGGAATAGTAAAATAAAGCAGTTTATATATATATATATATATATATATATATATATATATATATATATATATATATATATATATATATATATATATATATATATATATGTCGATTTAAATATTCATTAATATTACGTATCCGAGAGAGTATCTGCTGAAAATAGACCTAGGCAAATCATGTGGGAAAATCAGAAGTCCAATTTAGGCCCACTAAATGTGTCATGCAAATTATTTTATTGATCAAAGGACAAAATTAGTTTAACTAAACATCGTTTTCAAAGAATGTTAATGCCTTGATGTATTATTTTTTTTATTTTATCGGCTGAAGGAGACGAAATGACAACACCCCAGTGCCAGTCGATACGTTGAGTCAAGACTCGAGCGGCGGCAATGCCAACTAGAGTTGAGAATAAAATTAGAAAATCGTGGACCCATCGGTATCTATTTTCCTTACTTTGCAAAATAATTTTATCTTTAAAAATATTGAATAAGTCTACTCCAAGTTCTAATTGTTGGTTTGCATGATACACGTCCTGGAGACTGAACTTTATTACAGGATACTCGGGAGCCAACTGACTCGCAACAGCGTATACAGATTACAGATAACGGATGCATGCTCGGCAGCGCCATGGCCGAAGAACATATCGTACATCCCCCCCTCAAAGAATATACTTATACTGGCAAAAAATAAAAAGGGAAAAAATACAAAACATATCTACATCCCCCCCCCACCCCCCCCCCCCCCCAGAACATCTTATACATGACAAAAAATAAAAAGGGGAAAAATGCCCTTAGATCAATGAGAATGATAGACAAGAAGAAGAAACAAAAATTAAAGCTAACTTCTCGATGCATACACAAAAACGAGAAATAAAATACATAAATTCTCTGAAAAGAAATATCAATTCCTGATGCAATTGCATACAAAAGATAATAACATCACTCTACAAAGTCTTTGAGCCACTTGGGTTTACCTGCGGCTCTTCTGGGCCTATTAACGACGTGGGCTCCTGTGTGGTGCGTGTCCCCTGTTCTGTCGGGGTATGGTTTGTGGAGGACTCGTGCTGAGACATGGGCGTGCCAGAGGGCGGAGCGATGACTCTCAGGTGTCGTCTGTTTCGTTTTTGACAGCCTGCCGCTCCCGTTAAGCGGGGCTTTGTTTCTGTTACTATGCCCGTTCGATCCCATTGCTTGGTAGCTTGGTTTTGTATGCGTACATGGGTACCTAGTTCGATGGGCGGCAGTCTTCTGGTAGTGCCAGGGATGCGCATCGCCTCCTGCGACCTTGCCACTTGTAACTCCCTTCGACGTATCGTCTGCCTCCAATATCTGTCTACTAACAGGTGTCTCCTGGCCGTCGGTACCCCATCGCGCAGCTGGCGACCCGTTGCAAGCTGAGACGGCGACTTGTTAATTTCCCTGAGAGGAGTGTTGAGATACTGAAGTATCGCTAGGGCCGTTTTGTCCGACTCAAGGGCTCCACCCTTTAACGTATTTTACCCGGAGTAGCCTCTTCGCCGATTTGACAGCTGCTTCTGCCCTGCCGTTAGACTGGGGATACTGGGCCGACGACAGCCGGACCTTGACTCCCCATCTCCTGAAGAAGGCCTCCATCTCCTCGCTGGCCAAGTTCGTGCCTCCGTCAGTTGATATGTTTTGGGGCTCCCCAACGCGAGAAATATGATCGAAGGTGATTACTGATTTTGTTACGTGGCACCATTGGGGAAATGAGCCACTTCTAACCAACCTGTTTAGTCTATCCGCATACACCATGTATACACTGCTTTTATCTGGAACATATCTGCGACGACTTGCTGGAAGGGATATTCTGCAGGCGGCGTGTGTATCATTTCTTCAGGAGGCAGTGAGGGGCATGTTCATCGCATGAAGTGCATCGGGCGCGGCAATGCTGAAGGTCCCCTTCTATTCCCGGCCAAGGTAGACCGACTGCCTGGCCCCTTCTAAGCATCGAGTCGAGGCCTTCCCCGGTGTCCTGCGTGTAGGTTAGCGGCTACTGGCGGCGTAAATCCTCGGGTATAACCCAAGCGAACACATCCTTGGTCCACTGAGTATGTCACCAGATCCTGGTTGATGGCTAGCGGTCCTGAACGCTGAAGAAGGGGCGAAGGCAAGCGAGTTCTTGTGACTTCTGTTGGGGCCAGTCGCCCGCTGCAACCCTTGCAAGCAAGAGCTGGATATACAGGGTCGTTAGATGCGGCGCTCCTGACGCAGTCTTCATCCAAACAACCGATGATATCCGGTTCCAAGGCGGCCCACAGTTGCACATGCCACTGCCACTTGAATGTCGTCCTCCAAATCCACGTCGGAAGCTTCGCGCGGGGTGCTCGCATGGTCGGGTACCTTGAAAGAAAATCCGCGGCAGTGTTCCTTTTTCCGGGTAGGTATTTCATGTGGAACTTGAACTGGAGTGTCTTCTCTTTCAGGTTGAATAATCTCGGGTTGATGACGTCCTTGAGGGCTCTGTCAACCCAGCAGCTTGACGAGAGGACGGTGGTCCGTGATGATGGTGAGATTAGGACACCCAAGTAGGAACAGCCTGGCCTTCGCAAGCACCAGGTAACTGCCAGGGCTTCTCCTTCTACGGGGGCATACCCAGCTTCAGAGGAGGTGAGGTTGTCGACTACCACACAGGGCAAGGCGCCAGCCGCCCTTGCAGCAAAAGGGGCTGTCAGCTGACTGACAAATACAATACTGCTGAAGGACTACGAACCCGATACCTTCTTTACTCCAATCCGTCATTATCGTCGTAAGGCGTGTTTTTGTGTCGTAATATGCCAAGCCGTCCTTGGCTAATTGACAGATGACCTCCTGTGCCCTGCCGGAGTTTGTCACGTAGCTGACTATCCCAGTAAAAGTTTTTCAGTGGGCTTTCTGAGGAGGTCCCTAAAGGGCTCCATGATGGGCGCCGTTGCAAGGAAGGGAGCTAACTGATTCACGAACCCGAACCAACGACTAAATAATCCGTGATGGAGGGCTTCTCTGGCATATGGAAGTTACGAATGGCGTCTAGTACGTTCGTCTGCGGGTTTGTATGACTCCCATCCCAGGTAATAACCGACGAAAGTGACCTCTCTCTTGCAGAATTTAAACTTCTCGGGCTTGAGTGTGATACCTGCAGAGGCACACGTTTTTGACAGGAATTCATATACATGCCAGAACGCCTCTTCAATGCTGTGATCGTATAGCAAAGTGTCGTCAATGCATTTATGCTTTCTGGTGATGTCTTGCAGGGCATCATCAAACCTTTTTGTGTAGGCGTCCGACGCCGAACAGTGACCCATGGGTGTTCTACGATAACGGTATCGTCCCCATGGAGTGATAAAGGTCGTAAGCGGGCGGCTGTCTTCGTCCAATTCCACTTGATGGAAACCCCAGTGGGCGTCCGCCGTAGTCTTGTACGTATGAATGGGGGTGCTTGAAATCATGTCGAAGGGTGCCGGTGTATGATGAGTTTCCCGAAGACAGTGGGCGTTGAGGCGCTGGAAGTCTACTGTGCGGCGAGGTTGACCCGTCTTCTTGGCGACAACGACCATCCTTGCACACCATTCCGTTGCATCCCCCACTGGGACTGGGTTCTATCACGCCCTTCCGAACGTCCTCGTCAAGTTGAGCCTTGACCTCCTCTTCCCAATGCTTAGGGATTGTCGCGGGCGTGTGACAGGCATAAGGCACGGCATCAGGCAACAAATGGATGTGGTGCTGCTTGCCCGTCATGACAGGTAACGGTTCCCTGGTTGTATTAAAGGTTGTTGAAGAGAAATGCCGTAATAACCATTCCTCAAGTCTCGGTATATTCTCCTCCACAGGCGGGATGGGTAAGGTGGGCTGGCTTCATTGTCTTAGGGGAGTTAGGCTGTGCGACGTCTTCATTAAGCACATCAGCTGATGCAACGATATGGTAGGGGTGAGGGAAGTCAGGGGGTACTATTCCCAGCTCCTTATAAGCATTCAGCGATATATAGAAGTTCTTGGCTGTCGGCACAAAGTAAACCTCCTGCTTCGTGCATCGCCCACCTATATCAATGAAGCATGCCGTTGATCCAAGACATCTCACTCGGAGATTAGCTACGTCCCTCAGACCTGTTCGCGGCTGCAACTCCAGGGAATTTATTTGCAGTCTGAGAGAATCGTGGGTCCGGCAACGCAGAGCTGTGCTCCTGTGTCTGCTACGACGAGTATGGATACTGAATTCCCGTTTCTATGGGAAACACAAGCCTTGATTGTGGGGTGGGGGGAGAGGTGTGTGTCTGCAACAATCGCTAAAACTCGAGGCAAGCGGCGCTTTCTTCGTATTCCTGCAGCATTTCTGAAAGTGCCCTACCTTTTGGCACCCGTGGCATGTCATACCTCTTGCTGGGCACGACGCTCGACCAAAGGGATGGCGCCCCCCACAATTTCCGCAACGCTTCACATTGGAATTGCCGCGCAACACCGCGACGTCTGGCTCTACGTCATCAATGCCTGTGACGTCATCACTCGAGGCGCCAGCAGACTCCCTCTCACTGATAGCGACGTGCGGGACACTTTCAACATCTTGGCGTGCAGCTTCGAAAGTGCAGCACAGTGCCTGAAGGGCATCTACACTTTTTTTTTTTTAAATGTCCTCACATGCCTGAAAAACATGCCTCTTTAATACAGGGTCAACTGAGGCCTACCATTATTTTTCCGCAACAGCATGTACTCTATTAACACTCCCCGCATTTGGGACACTCAAAATCACAGTCGGTGGCCTTCTGAGCACAACCTCGAAAAAATACCGAGTGTCCAGTGCACGTTGCAACGCCGGTACACAGTTGAGCCTAATGTGCAGGACAACAACATCCTGCGGCGGGAAACTTGTTAAGGTGAATCCAATACGTCATCGAACGTCTCCCAGGATCTGAACGCTGCCGAGGACATTACCGCCCTCACACTTCTCAGGGGCAGCAGAGACAGGAACTTTACCGGCACGTGCTCCTGAAACCGGGGAAGGGCATCCTGAAGGGAACGGATGGCACGCTGCTGGTCCGCAAATAACGTCTGTGCTTGCATGACGGCCTGTGACAAGGCCCATTGGCATTGCAAGGTGAGGCACGCCTCGGCGTGGCCTTGGGGTGGTCGACGTATCTGGGGCATGGCTTGGTCCTTATCCTACTCACTGCGCCATGTTGGGTTTGCAATGATACAACGTCCTGGAGACTGAACTTTATTACAGGATACTCGGGAGCCAACTGACTCGCAAACAGCGTATACAGAATTACAGATAACGGATGCATGCTCGGCAGCGCATGGCCGAAGAACATATCGTACACTAATGTAATTTATTTCAAGTATAGCACCTTTGAAAGGAGATGTTATTTATTGTTAAGTAAATAATCTGGCACCTGCATATGGCAATATTTCCATAACGAGCAATGAATTAAGAAACTACGCGCCATTCTTCGTTGGCCGTCTGTACATATGAGAGATTTAGATCATCCTATTAACTAGAGTCAAGCAAGATCTTTAATCTGATGTAATGACAAAGTTAAAAGGAATATCATTGAATCTTGTTTCATCCATTAATAATGAAGTGGTTTAAATTTAAAGTCTGTTTTATTTAAACTCGATGTCTTCATAATGAAAAAAGTTGTATATAAATATAAGCAACAAAATTAATATATTCAGTTTTATACATGTTTTGGAACATATGGATACGTTGTAGTTTCTGTTAGTGTTAAATCTATGTTTAGGCTTGTGACTGTGTAATATCCGATAATCCGGATTATCTCTTTGATTTTTACCCTTTTGATAATTAACTATCTTGTACTCTTGATCCTTTTGTTTACCTAGTTACCTGCTAACTTTCTTTCCAACCGTATTTCATTCGTTCTTTGACTATGTCTTGGTACAGACGAAACAGCTTGAATTTCTGCTTATCATTTTCCTGCGGTATTCGCTTATTTAATGAAGTCACGTGCATCTACTGAGATTTTTTTTAAGCGCATATATATATATATATATATATATATATATATATATATATATATATATATATATATATTTATAATCTATATACTATATATATATATATATATATATATATATATATATATATATATATATATAGATATATATATATATATATATATATATATATATAGATATATATATATATATATATATATATATATATATATATATATATATATATAATATAGATATAAATATATATATATATATATATATATATATATATATATATATATATATATATATATATATATATATATATATATATATATAGTATATATAGATATATATATATATATATATATATATAATATATATATATATATATATATTATATATATATATATATAGATATATATATATATATATATATATATATATATATATATATATTATATATATATATATATTATATATATATAGTATCCCATTAGGTCACAGTGCATTTAATAGGGTGCTCCCACTAATTGCAAACGATGGGAGCTAACGAGCCGTGTTATTATATGTAGCGAAAGATAACCAAAAATTTTTCGATTTTCATTCATTAAGAGTCCTGCAATTCAATTCCTCTCTCCGTTAAAAAGAACCACACTGGAAACAAGTCCAAATTGTCAAGCGAATAATTAAGCATTATCCTTTACGCAAATTATCCGTTGCATGTTATTTTTTGGTTCCATGTTATTGTTATCTCTTTCATATCTCAAACAAGTAGAAAACAAGTCAACGACCGAGAGTATATTCATGACGTTTTTTTCCTGCTGTGTGAGACGCCCTCACCAGAACAAAGGATTCGCGAGAGATTTCCTTAAGATTTCGAACTGGAAAAAGGCACCAATCGATCATCACTATTCAATTTAATTCGTATTTGCGAGACATTATTTTCTCCCCTGGTAACCACTATTCCTTATTGTTTTCACTTTTATGCAGCGATTCAACAACATCTGATGATTTTGGTCAGTTTTTTTACTTATCAAGCGCAAGAGAGTGAGATTTCCCTAAATACTTTATATGCGATAAAGACACTGAAAATCAGGTGAAAATGACGATTCTGAAAATTACACAACATTGAAATTTTATGGCACAGGTATTGAATCATAGGAAAAGTGAGTTTAATGTGAAACAATCTATCAAGAATATTAGGTATTAAACAAAGCAGTTTTAATTCGACGAAGAATGGCAGATATCTTTCTTTCTCTCTCTCTCTCCACAAGAGCAGTGGTAACAAATGAGGAACCACAAATTTGATGCGGGAGAAAGAAAACAGCTTGATAGCATTCCTGGAAAACCCAGTTTGCCAGTGGAGGAATATAGTACAGTAAACTGGGACCTGAGTCACGGGTGGTCGAGAGAGAGAGAGAGAGAGAGAGAGAGAGAGAGAGAGAGAGAGTCAAATAGAAAATTCTTTATTTTTTTACGAAGTCCAAAAAAGCATCATTTGTAATCTAACTGTCAGGAGCTTGAAGACAGCAAGGTTTTTTTTTTTTTTTTTTTTTTTTTTTTTTGGTTTTTTTTTTTTTTTTTTTTTTTTTTTTTTTTTTTTTTTACATTAACGCAGCGCAACAATTGTAGAGAGAGAGAGAGAGAGAGAGAGAGAGAGAGAGACGAAGAGAGAGAGAGAGAGAAAGGGGTTGGGATAATGGATAATGGGTGGGGGTTGGGGATGATTGCCACTGCCCAGTCGAAGTACACCAGCACTTATCCGAAGTGCAAGAATTCAATCCCGCTCTGGTCATTATTTCCAACCTCCCACCACACCCGCCCCCCTCCCCCACTACTCTTCCTCCCACTCCACTTCGCGACGGACAGTGGAGTGGTAGATGGATGGGGGGGGGGAGTGGCTCCAACTTCAAACTCTCCGGGGGCTGAATGACTCCAGCATACTTTGGCCATCCAATGTCGTACTTGGAGTGATCAAAGCAGAGTGGGATGGGATGGCCCCGTTCCTTTCTTAATGTATGTTTTAGCCCGGCTGATAAGGGTTGAATAGAAGTCTGTGAGCGAAGAAGCTGTGGAGTGACCACTTCGGAACTGAAGTGAGAAATCATTGTGGAATAAAAAAAAACATTATATATAATATATATATATATATATATATATATACTATATATATACATATATATATATATATATATATATATATATATATATATATATATAGATATATAATATATATATGATAATATATATATATATATATATATAATATATATATATATATATATATATATATAACTATATATATATATATATATATAACACAGATCAAACACGCAAGGCACTTATTCACACGATGAAGCAGATTAAGGGCAGGAATAAGACGAAAAAAACAAAAACTCATTTTGTTTTTAATCCTACGTTTCGTTACAACATAGCCACATTTTCAGGGATTTTCTACAAAATAAAATATATGTTAACATAAATTAAGAGCTGACTGATTACATAAGATTCAATAGTTGAAAAATCTAAAACAATTTAATGGTAAAATCACAACTCACAGACTTGAATCACATGCACACTTGACTAAAACTGAGACTAGAAGTAAAAAAAAATTATAACTAACGAAAAGAACATTTGAACATCTCGGCCAAATTATGTGTATATAAAAAAGAATGCTATCACATACAATAGGAAGTAAGTCATATATCCATAATACTACAGCTGAAAGCAGCTCCACACAACCAACCTTTCAGTATCAAATATAAAATCACACTAAAAGTGAACAACGACAAGACTAGAGGCACAGCGAATGACAGAAGTTTGGGCTAAAGAAATCAGAGGAATGGCTGTTTAAAGTCGGAACTTGTAATATGATGTTTAACGTTTCCAAAATCAACAGTAGAGTTCCTGTGTGACCAATAATTTTTAAATCTTCATATTCGATGGTAGTTTTACATTTAATAATGTTCTTCCTTATGTAAAAAGTTTCTGTGAATTGTGATTTTACTATTAAATTGTTTTAGTTTTTACAGCCATTGAATCTTGTAATCAGTTCTCATTTTATGTTGACACATTATACTTTATTTTGTAGGAAATCCCTGAAGATGTGGCGATGTTGTCATGAAACATAGGATTAACACAAAATGCATATCTCCAACATTTAACAAAGGACCCCACCGAGGACCTAAGGCCCATCATCTCTCAAATGACATCCCCAACCTATAGGATACCGAAAGTCCTGAATGATTTGCTGGCACTTACATATCCGGTGCATATTCATTGAAAGCAGCGGTGGAGTTCGTTGACCTCCTGCATGAAAAATGACCAGAAGACAACATTGCCTCACTCGATGTTGAAAGTTTAAGAATGTTCCCGTCAAAGAAACGATCAACATCATCCTTGTTCGTGTATACAGGTCCGACAAAAACCAGCTGCTCATTTCCGAAGATGTCCTCCGAGATATGCTGAAGGACAGTACTACGGAGGCCCCTTTCTTCTCTCATCGGGGGGAATTATTTCGACAAGTAGATGGAGTCGCCATGGGATCCCCACTAGGGTCATTTTTTTGCAAAAACGTACATGGGTACCATCGAAGAAAGAACCTTCAGAGAACAGCAAAAACCTAAGATTTATGGACAGTACATCGACGACATATTTGTCACAATATAAGAACCGGAAGATGCCAGAAAACTGGCAGATGCTCTAAAAAGAGCGGTTCTCAATTTCACCACAAAGTACAGCCAGCCGAAAACTCCACCTTTACTTGATGTCTTGGTAAAACAACAAGAGGACAGTTTAAAATGACTGTGAATACAAAAGCAACGAACGCTGGTCGTTGCTTGAACACGAGGAGAATGCCCGGACGCATATAAAAAGTTTGTAGTGAGTGTGTATGTCAGTAGAGCCTTCACACACAGCACATAGTGGAGAAATACATAACGAACTTGACGGAATTCGCCAATTGCTGACAAACAACGGCTATGCAGATCAAATGATTGAAACTGCAATGAAGAGGAAAATGGATTAATTTTACCAACCCAAGACGATAACGAAAAAGGAGAAGTCTGATTATTTACGATCGTCTACATTATGGGTCTGCAAACAAGGAGGAATGCCGCACACTACGTGGGATAGTAAGCAGAGGCGTAACCCAAAAGCCTCTTGCCGCAAAATAAGCCTCAGAATTCATAGTAAGCCCAACCTTGTAGCAGCCCTAAACAGTGATTCCGAAGGGACCGAAGGAGATGTGCACGAACGTAGTCTACAAATTCATTTGTCCAGAGATGTGTCAATCTCACAGCCAAAACTACAACGGGCACACTATAACGACCCTTCGGAGACGTCTCCTGGCTCATAGAAATCAAGGAGCCATTCATCAACATTATATATAGATGTTCACGACGGAAGCTGTCTATCTCTACAAGAGCTGATAGAAGGCACTCAGGTCGTGCACAGAGAGGATAACTATGGTCGCCTTTTAATAACCGAAGTGGTAAGCATCGCTATTAAAAAATCGACCCTGAATATTCAACAAGAGTCGGATCACATACGCCCCTCCACCAGCAGAAGATATGCGCGAACCAACCCAACACGAACCTCCAGCTGATAATCAGCTTAGACCATTTGGACGCAGACATACCCACAAATTTAATATTATACACATTTTTGTTTATACAGACATTTGTTTATTTGTACCTTTGCATATGCTATAAAATATTTTTGTATTTACTTTTGTATTTCTGTAAGTATTTTTTGCATCTACGAACCAAAATGTAATATTATGCTAAATTTTAAAACATTATATATTATATCATCAATATTTATCACTTTTGTTGTCATTCATGTTTTCAAGTTCTTTGTACTCAAAACAACGCTCTGAAATAGTTAAGCTGTTAATCCCTCAACTAAGCAGTAGCCATACCTCAAAAGAAGGAAGTCTGCGCATTTGTCACCAGAAGTTGACTAACGAGAATCAGAAAAAATTCCGTCGGTATATATATTCAAGTTGAAGGCGGTTGCTTTCAACCAGATAAACAGCATCGGAGGAAGGAGAGATCCCAAAATCTTTTTAATGTGATTTATTATGCTGACGTTTCGAAGCTACAAATTAGAAAGAACAACAGAATTCAATTTAGACTCAGAATTAACATGATAAAATGTTATTTCTTAACATAAGAAATGCAAAGGGAGATAGATACAAGATAAGGGAACAGGGATTACCAGTTAGTGCTGAAGGCAAAAGCTGAGTGACTGTCAGGGTCCGTTTTCGTTCCGACGGAAACTCAAGAGAGGTACAGAGGAGTTGACGTGTACTGAGTAGTTAATTGGGGAACCAGTTTGAAATACCAACAGTGCCTAAACGACCTTTAATTACTATATACTGGAAAGGCAGTGTATTTGAATAACTAAAAAGGATGTTTACGCTGAATATTAATGAGTTTTTTCAAATATCTTGGATGAAACTCCATACAAATTATATTCGATTCCTGGTGTCATCCCAAAAGCTTCTTCGAGAAAGTGATAAAAAATGTAACTTCCGAGTCGTTGATTCAGAGCTTGATAAATAATAATAATAATATAACGTGATTTAGCAAAAAATACATAATTCAATGTTTTAGCACCCAAAAACCAAATAAACCAAAATAATTTGTGAAAATGAAAGAAGCAAGTTTAATTGATTAAATTCAGAACTTGATTTTAAAATAACTCAAGTGATGAACAAAATGAACAGCATCTCCCACTAGTAAATTAGGAAATTAATTAACAAACGTTTAATTGAAAAAATTACCATATTGCTTTTCAGTTAATCTTCACAACTCGAAAACAATCGAACTTTTTGTTTCTTGTGGGACCTATTTTTTAATAATATTTTGATCTATATTTTGAGCTGGAAGCCTTTTTTATCCCTCAACATTTAATGTTTAATTAATATGGCCATGTGTTATTCATTAACACAAATGTATTTGATTTGTCTGATTCTGTGACGTGTCATGTAAATACCTATCTCTTAAATATATATATATATATATATATATATAGATATATATATTATATATATATAATATATATATATATATATATAGTATATATCTATATATATATATATATGGTATATATATATATATATATAGATATATATATATATATATTTTTTTTTTTTTTAATTATAGGATAATTAGACTTTTACATCACCAGGTGCTGGTGAGGCCAGTCACTCTGAAGTCGGAAATCTAAAGGGATAGTGGTGATACGTGTGTAATGACGGGGGTTATTTAGAGAAGGAAGTGAACAAGGGAATGTTAATGCAACATTTCACGTGAAAGAGTGACTAACAGTGTTTTATATATATATATAATATATACATCTATATATATCTATATATATATTATATATATATATATATATATATATATATATATATATATATGCTTCCGTATAAGTACACCAACAGTGGGTATGCACAGAAGTGGCACTGATTTTTAATAAGGAGTAAACTATATATATATATATATATATTATATATATATTATCTATATATATATATATATATATGCATATATATATTTTTTTATATATAATATATCTATATATATATATATATAATATATATATATTATATTTATATATTAATATATATATATACTACCTGACCAACTCGGCACTGACTATGATAACTGAATGACAATTGATAAAATCTCTCTCTCTCTCTCTCTCTCTCTCTTCAAACCCCTACCTCCTTTGGTGCCATTGTTATGTTACTCTACATTATTCTTTCCCCCAAATAGTAAGTTATAGATACTGAAATTAGGTATGATAAATTCGTAAAGTTTAATTAGTTACTAAGTCTACGGCAGAACCATCCCTGTTTCAGGGAAGCCTTTCCCTTCCCACCCCCATCCATCCCTTTTGGCCCCTTCTGGTGCTAGTGATGTTTAACCCCCCCCCCCAACCCCACCACACTGCTGATTTCTAGATAGTAAGTCATATGTATACCAAGTTTGGTTGAAATTCCTCGGTGTGTTTCAGAGTTATGCTGGAACAAACATACATACATACATTCATCCACCCATTTATTTATGGTACATATATAACATATTGTTTGTTTGTATATCGTTTTTACACTGCAATGGAACCAGTGGTTATTAAGCAACGGGACCAACCGCTTTATGTGACTTCCGAACCACGTCGAGAGGTAAACTTCTATCACCAGAAATACACATCTCTCACCCCTCAGTGGAATGCCCGAGAATCCAGCTCGTAGTGGCAGGCCAAGACCATACCGATCACGCTACTGAGGCGCTGGTACATATTATAAAGGCTGATGATAATGTGGTAGACGAAGGAATCGGGTCACGATTAAGGGAAGTGGGAGTAAGTAGGACACAAAAAACGCACTGATGAGGTCGTATGGTCCAGAAAAGGTTGGTAGATAAGCTGATAGGTTGAGGCTACATGTTCTGCGACAGTGAGAGATTAATAAATAGTTCATTGTCTGAGGGCGTAAGGTAATAGTTACATTTATATCTGAAATCACTTTTTGTCATTGACCATGTGTTTATTCATGGTTTTGCTTGAAATTTATAATAGCATAGTAGTGTTTTCCATGTTTGTGATGTCATTATCGAATGCTATGTGACGGTAGATATATTGATAACAAAAAGAGTTTTGTGGGTAACGGAAAAATACAGCAAGACAATATACCGTGGTTTAGAAAAGATACGACTGGATCGACCTTAGAGAGCGGAGATGTCAAAGCAGCTGAAGTGATAATAAGACTGATAACGGTGTCACTGGATGTGACAAGCTTCCTGTGCTAGTTTTTACATGTAGTGTCAGGAATCGTATTTTTCATCAATCAAGATATGTTGGGGTGGAGGCAATATTACTTAATTGTGATACTGCTGTTGCAGATGGATTTTTTTTTTTTTTTTTGTGGTTTATTTTTTTTTTTTTTTTTTTTTTTTTTAAACGTGGTTAGGGAGAGGTGAGCGAGTTATTTCAGTTTGGTCGCAGCTTGCTTTTAAGATTGGAGGTAATTTTGATTTGTATACCACTATGCGTTTATTTTTAGAATACTGGTTAAATTGTCGAATATTTTAACATTTAGTGGATTATTTGAGATAATCAAGGCTTCCTTAACATATAATTTGCTTGTTTTCAGCTATTGCAAAGATTGTGGTGTACTCTATTACTGTTGTCTCGTGGGGTTTGAATTATACTTCGGCGCATTTTGTACTTGTTTATGTTTGTGTACACAATTTTCTGAATACCTGCGAGTACTTTTCGAGTAATTTTGATCACTGTGAAAAAAAAATTGTATTTTAATATGGCCATGAATGTCAGGTAGACACAAAGTCGGTAGAGATTCCTTCCCGCTTCTTCCCTTCGAGCTGGGATCCGTATTGGCCAGTGAGCGACAAGGATTATGGAACGGAATAATGGCCGAGATGTGTACTCCTGGAACAGCCCCTGGAACCTCTCGGCTGTTTCATTACACACCTACAGAGAGAGAGAGAGAGTGGGGGGGGGGGGGGGGCGGGAGGAACGGATGGCTGAATGATACGTTCCGTTGTCTTACTTATTAATGGTTATTTTGTGAGTGTATGTATATAAATATATATATATATATATATATATATATATATATATATATATATATATATATATATATTATAAATGTGTGTGTGTGTGTGTGCATTAATGAATGGCCCCATTAATTCATGAATTCCCGAATTCACATCCAGCACTGGCATATAATTTCCCGCCCACAGTCGCAGAGAAACCAGTGAATCTGTTCAAATGTGATTAATCCTTCCTTCCCCTGGTCGAGTCAGCCACTGAAACGAGTCTCATCAACAAAAACTTGGTATAAATCATTAAAAATGATGAACGCTGATCAAACAACAACAGCCTATAATATAACGATGAATAAACGACTGAAGCTGACAATTTGTTAGAGCGCTGCCGCTCATTTCGTATTTGAAAGTTTTATCGACATAGCGACTCTAATGACGCTGGGTCTTCAAAAACTGGATGAATTAGGCGTGATGGCGGTACCTGACAATCATGTGTCACTACGTCACAAACCGCAATGCGCAATTTTTCCAGCTTGTGATCCATATACACGCAGGGATAGATAGATAGATCATTGTCCGCACAGCACAGCAGAGTCATAGACACACCCCACCATCATTTACTGGTTGATTCATGAGTGTGACCGCTACATTATGCGCTTTGTATTTCTACAGGAAAACACGACCGTAGGCTGTCTACCACCCTCCATGCAAAGTAGACATCACGTCCATCTTTCTCTTTCATTGCTCTTTTGTAGTACGTCCTGTATATCAGGCCTCTCATATATGCTTCTAATATTGCTATTAAGTTCTTGTAGATAACAATTTTTAGTGACTGGTTCTGCCCCAAGTGTCTGCAAAAGGTTCCAAGTATATTTGCCCCTACTTTCTGAAACAATTGTATCTTTTCCAACTGCTGCAAGTTATCATAATTATTCCCAGTTCATAATTCACAAGAATTGGCCCTTTTTTTATTGTGTTCAGAATTGCTCTGTACCTTCGGAAACTCATGCCATGAAAGTTACTTGACATCGTGATTTTACCTGCCATAATTTGAGACGTTTTGCTTAAGCCAATGATAAAATAATTATCATGGATATATTTGTAATACTTAATAACCCAAAATGGCTGACCTTTATGTTGTTATGAGAGTGCGATGACTGTCATCCGTTCTTTTCGCCAGTAGTTTAGTTAAAGGTTGGAACTTCGGCTACTTCTCGTGATATAACTTTATCTTGAAGTATTAATAATAATAATAAAAAATCCTCATAGTAGCACGAGTCTTCAAATGGAGAAACAAATCCACAGTTATGTAATTGTACATATATTTAAAATTAAAAACAGCAAAAATAGCTTACGAGAATCTGTTCGGTTCCCCTTATCTTTGCTGTTTTTAATTTTAAATATATGTACATTTGCATAACTGGATTTGTTCCTCCGATAATAATAATAATAATAACTTACACAATCCCTATACATGAGATAATATGATAAAATAATGAATAAACGGCATCTTTCTGCTCCGATCCTCATCCTCACTCAACTCTTCCCTTTTGAGTCTTATTCCCGGTGCTCAACTTGGCACTTTACAGACGGCCCGTTGCTTCAGCACCACTATTAATTAGACGTTTCGTTTACTCTGTCCCACTTGTCTACCATTTCCAACTCTTTCGTGTTGTCTACTTCGATGTCAGATCTTTCTGATAATTATCCTTCAATGGCTTCACCTATTCCTAAACCGGAATTATTCTGTATCAATCAACACGCCATTTGCTTCATAAACTCGGAAAAAAATGATCTCGCTTTCTCATTTCGTACTTAAAGCCAACTTAGCTGGAGTCTTTGAGTTGTGGTCCCAAGCGATTCGTTTTGACTCGATCTTCATCAGCGCTATAGTTACCGGGTACCTACCGGGAGACAAAATCAGCTTCTGGTTAAAAGGAGCAGAAAACGTGGAATCATAACTAAACAGGTTAAAGTCATAACTATTATCGTCATTAAGTTATTATAGATGAATTTAAATTCTGCGAAAATTACTCTTGTCTCTGATATCAGTTATTGTCAGGTCAACGTTTTCTATGAATGAATATTGGGCGATTTCTTTCCAGATTAATCTGATTAAAACCATTTCTAAGTAACTAATCCTCTACTAGAGAGGTGATAAAATTGCCAAATAATGTTCGTTTTGTTTGTATGGTGTTTTTATGTTGCATGGAACCAGCTGTTATTTAGCAACGGGACCAACGGCTTTAGTGACTTCCGAACCACGTCGAGAGTGAACTTTTATCACCAGAAATACACATTTCACACTTAAGTGGCATGGCCGAGAATCGAACTCGCGGCCACCGAGGTGGCAGGCCAAGACCATACCGATCACGCCGCTGAGGCGCTAATTGCCAAATAATGACAAAACGAAGGTGGCAGGCCAAGATCATACCGATCACGCCACTGAGGCGCTAATTGCCAAATAATGACAAAACGAAGGTGGCAGGCCAAGATCATACCGATCACGCCACTGAGGCGCTAATTGCCAAATAATGACAAAACGAAAAATGTTGGTTGGTTTTTGAGTTCAAATGTGAGAAGCAAATGAGATTTTCGTCAAGCTGTAGTACTACAATGTCATATTTTATCAAGGTGCAGGAATTAAATCCCAGTATGCGATGCATGAACCTATGATTTTCTGAGAAATAAATATGTGCTGTAATGAATTCAGTATGAGGAAAAGTCTCAAAACAAAGTTTTCATTAAGACTTTGGTGAAGATGATGAAAATCATTCAAACAACTGAGCATTTCCTACTCAGCTCTCTCTCTCATTCACTCTTCTTCTTCTTTCCCCAAAAAGTCAAGTCTGAAGAAAGCTAAAGATTGAGGAGACAAGTCTTACTTCTACTCTTAACATCGCCTATTTCCTCATAGAGAGGAAATTAGGAAAGTTGCTAAGCAGCTTGATGTACTTTCACGTAGATAATGATTCTACTTCAGCCATTAAGACCAAATCCTCTCCCAAATTTCCAATTACAGTGTTGCTCATTCCCTTGCTATAGGTTGAAGACGTTGTTGTTAGTCGAGTTTTTAAGTAATATTTACTTATATTAATGCACATATGCCGACAAAAATTAGTATTAAGCTCCTTCACTCAAACACGATATATATAAATATATATATATATATATATATATATATATATATATATATATATATATATATATATATATATATATAATATATATGTGTGTGTGTGTATATATATATATATATACATATATTAAATATATCGTTTATCGAGCTACAAATATCCTTTAATATGCAATTCGCTCTACCTCGGAAGTAATGTATTTTCTATGTAAAACCGAGGGGGAAGGGAATTTTGTAGAGATAATAATTCGACCAGGGGAAGATTCATCACATCTGAATGATCTAAGTTTTCATTCACTGGTATCTCTGTGGCTGTGGGGTAGGAATATATATATATATATATATATATATATATATATATATATATATATATATATATATATATATATATATATATATATATATATATATATATATATTTTCCTACCCCACAGCCACAGAGATACCAGTGAATGAAAACTTAGATCATTCAGATGTGATGAATCTTCCCCTGGTCGAATCAGTCAATGAAACGATTCTCATTAACAAACTCTTGGTGTAAATCGTGAAGAAATGATGAACGTTGATCAAACAACAACAGTCGGTGACATAACGATGAAACCCCTAGGGGGAGAGTGCCATCAGTGCGCCTCATGCAGTGCACTGTAGGAATTACCTAAGGTTCTTTGCAGCGTCCCATCTGCCCCTAGCTGCAACCCCTTTCATTCCTTTTATTGTATCTCCGTTCATATTCTCTCTCTTCCTTTTTACTTTCCACCCTCACCGAACAATTTTTTCATCATGCAACGTTGCAGGTTTCCTCTTGTTACGTCTTTAATTAAAACCTTTTTATTTTCAATGTCCCTTTCAGCGTTGCATGTCTTCATAGGTCCAGTTGGCCTGCCTGGCCTAAATTGTATATTCCATTCCAATATGACGTTGAATAATGCGACTGCATTTGACCATTTGTTAGAGCTTTGTCTGTAATTTCTTTTGTGAGGATTGTATGTATACATAGCGTCTCTGATGACCCTAGTCTTCGAAAAATGAATGAATTGGGCGTAATGGCGGTATCCGGAACCATACGTCAGTATGTCACGAACCGTAATTTTTCCTGCTTGTTTAGCTCATACGTAGATGGATTGGTGGACTGGCAAATACATGGATAAGGTACTTGTGCTCACAGCAAGACGTGTGTCTAGGTGTTTTTTTTTTTTTTTTTTTTTTTTTTTTTTTTTTTTTTTTTTTTTTTTTTTTTTTTTTTTTTTTTTATAAACAAACTACATTCATCCACAAGTTACGGAATCATGGATGGGTCCAACACTTTATCCGCTTTATATTCTACGTAAAAGGCTCAACCGTAACCTGTCTACCTCCCCTTTCATGGAAATTGTGACAGATTAAGTCAATCTTTATCTTGCACGGCCATTCTGTACGTCTTGGGTATTAGGGGTCTCATTACCTTCTACTTACTGCCATCAGATTGTTTTAGGTAGCCAGTGTGAGTTAGTTTTTTTTTTCAAAACTTCTACAGAATCTTCTAAGTAGCCTGGAGTTCATGAAACTAATGAATTTTCACCAGCCTCTGCAATTTGCCCTAAATATTCCCAATCCATCATTTCTTAGCGTTTATCCTATTTTATCTTGCTTAGAAAAATTCTTTTCCTCTACAGATTTTTACCATAACACTTGACACGAGTGACTTTATGTGCAATAGATAGACACATTGTGCTCAAGCTAATGCAAAAAAACTCATTATAAATCTGATTATAGTGCTTACTGACTCCAAATATAAATTTGATGGCCATAATGCTTTTGTTAGAAAGTGCAATGGCATATTCATTATCTGTAGAGTACCACCATCTGGCTGTGGTTCTTCCCCTGGTGACCTTTTCTGTTAGATATTAAAGGACGGAACTTTGACTGCTGCCTCCTTTGATACGATACAACTTTCTCTTCTAGCATACAAGATCTACCTTTTCCCTTGTTCAACTTTGGCAGACTCCATACAAATAGGATCCTTGACATTTTCAGCCACTGCTTTTGCTGCGATAGTTGTTCCCTTTACTGTGATTTCACTTCAAGTACTGTTTAACCCTTTCCCATTGTCACCTTCTGACAATTATTGTCCTCCAGTGGCTGTATTTACAACACACTAAGACGGTCAGATCCATCTAGGCCGTAATTACTGCCTCTGAAATTCCACTTCAAGTCAGGACGTACAACTTGGTGGTGATCAACATACGTAGTTCCTTCATAAGCTTTGAAGTACTTCCCTTGATTCGTATCTCCTATGGAAAGCCAGCTTCATAGGAGTGTTTTAGTTGTGATTCTGCTATCCTTTCTGATTCGGTCTTCGTAAGTGCTTGTAACCCCCAGGCGGTACCTGGAGGCAAAAATCCATTCTGGTTGGAAAAAGAAGAAGAAAACAAGTAGAGTTATGACTATTTCCACTTTAATCATAACCATATCTTGATTTATTTCGAATGAATATTGGACTAGGTTAACAATTTCAGGTTAATAGTCTTTAATTAGAGAAATTATATGATTGCTAAATTAAGGTAACACAATGCTGATAGGATTAGAGTTACAATACAACAAACAAATAAGATTTGGGTCCAATGTGTTTCGTTTTTCTTATTCTATTATGATGCAGAATTAAATCGCAGTATGCACGTGGCCCTATAATTTTGGAAGGGAGCAATAAATATGTTCCTAGTGAACTACGAATTATGAAAGAAAAATGATTAAAATTTGTATTGAAACTTTTGGGAAAATAATGAAAATAATTCAAAACTTTTAAATTTATTCACAGGTCATAAACAGACCAGTCGTCTCTGTTTCATTAGAATTTCCTAGTTTCCCTTAAGATGAAGACTATAGGAAGTGTAATTATTTTATTTATAATCAAAACATCACTTACTTCCTAATAGAAAGAAAATTATTAAAATTATTAAGCCTGGTTGATGTACATTCTTAAAGTTAATGATTCTACTCCAGCCATTAGGACCCAAACTTCCCCAAGTTATTTTAGTGTAGAGTCGTCCAAACCGTTGCTGCAAAGACGGCTGTTTGTTAATTGTTTATTTTAAAATAAGTTTGCGAGCTTACTGCACACATGACAAAAACCAGTAATTCTCTCTCTCTCTCCTCTCTCTCTCTCTCTCTCTCTCTACTCTCTCTCTCTATCTCTCTCTCTCTCTCTCTTCGCTCTTACTTGCTAAGATAATTGCTTCAATTACCTTGCCCAGCATTTTTGACATTTTTGCATCTGACCCCATTCACCCCCATTCCTATCACTATTCTTCTCAGCAACCTCGAAAACTGTGGATTAGACACCAATACCTGTCGTTTACGGTTACTTTTACATGTCTCCCCCTTCCCACCCCACCCTATTTGGTGCCAGTGATGTCTTACCCGACAGTATTCTTTTCTAGATCGGAAGTTATATGAATACCAAAATGAGGTATAATAAACCTGTAGAGTTTACTTAGTTGCTAAGTCTATGGGCAGGAACAGTCCATTTCAGGAAAGCCCTTCCCACTCCAACTCCCTATGGTGCCCTTTGGTGTTAATGATGTCTTACCCTCACAGTATTCTATTGCAGATTGTAAATCACATGTATACCAGGTTTGGTTGAAATTGCTCAATACATTTCAGAGTTATCCTGGAACATACATACATACACACATAAATCTAATATATGTATATATATATATATATATATATATATATATATATATATATATATATATATATATAGAGATATATATATATATATATATATATATATATATCTATATATATATATATATATATATATATATATATATATATATATATATATATCTATATATGTGTGTGTGTGTGTGTGTGTGTGTGTGTGTGTGTGTTCTGAGTGTATATAAAAATAGTTTTTCAGCACTCTGGACCTTTGATTTTGTATCTTGATGACCAAGCCAATTCATAAGTATGGCGTTATTCTGCAGCCTTACCCTCTTACCAGTGGATTCCATCGCTTTCACTGGTTCTTGCAGTTTTTCTGCAGTCACCGAACAGCCCTCTGTTACCCACGAGTGACGTCATTGCCAGTGATAGAATAGAACCTCAAAACGTCGGGTAGTTAATTATATAATTTCCTTTGTTTTTTGACAGCCATCGTGACTTGATTGATACCCCTAATGTACTGTAGCTCCTCAGAGCCAATTCAAATACATCATTGTCTGGTGGGAATGTAATCACATACTACACTAACAGTTAGCACAGATGCACTTAATACAAGCAAGATTCCATTGTCGTGACAAATATATCTAAAAGAAGTAAAGAATTTGAGAAATTAAGAGGGCATTGTCGTTATTACAATTCCTCACACACAAACATATATATATATATATATATATATATATATATATATATATATATATATATATATATATATATATATATATATATATATATATATAAGCATCCATTCTGAAACTTTGCAAACTTCAATCAAAAGCTTTATAAAAACATTGCGCTAACGATGTTTTAATTGATCACAACTTTTTACATTCTCTACGCTCTTTGGAGCTATCAATAATCCTGTGTCCATCTTTCTTGTAAGTACCGTAAAAAAAATAGCATTCCTCCATTAGCTAGCAGCCCTGGATTTCAGCTCATTTGCATTATTGTCAAAGGTGCATCATTCACCAAAATTAACAGCCCTTTCTTTTCAGGGAAGATACAAATGAAGAGATGCTTCACAAATAATAGTAATTTGTAGTCAAAGCATTTGACTAATTTCTTTGTCTTTCTAGATCTTTCTCTTGTCAGTTGTTTCATTAGTGATACCAGTGCCAGTGAATGATTGGAGCCTAATGACTTCAGCTATTCAATGGATACAAAGTGCCTCCTTCTGTTGTCATCCATCGCGAATATATTAACGAATATATTAGCTAATGCTTATACTTCGTTGTGTGGTAAGAGTGAATTAGGTTCCCTGCAGCCAACACTGATGCCCTTAATGCCTGCAAGACTCTACTGCGCCTCTCACCTATTATTCCCGCAGCGTGAAGCTGAGAGTCGCTCTTTGTGAACAATCTCTCTGTGTATTACCCCGCGTGGCTGCTCTAGTGGCAGTTGTTCCCTACTTTACTAAAGTAGAGATTTTTTTCATAATAAAATTTCCGTTTTAGAATCATGGAAGAAAAAGTATTAGTAATTCAGATGTTGAAGATTTTGTTGATGTTAACATTTTTAGAAAAGTGACTCGTAGACAGCAGACTGGAGGCAATTTTTGAAGAGACTCCCACCTTGTTGTGACCCACAATTCTCCTCCTATGGTGTTATACATTATTATTAATAAGTAATCTTTATTTTTTCCCATTTTCAGACGCTATGCGCTGTCTCGGTGTTGGTAAGTGTTAATGCATGGATTTTTTTTTATGTAGCAAAGACATTTTTTCAAAATTTGTTCATTATTATTATTATTAGGTCGTTTTTTCGTGTTATTCATGAAGCATATCCTGTTCCCATCTTTTTTGTTATGTATTGCTAGTTATCCTCTTAGAATTTTGTAGTTCAGATGGTTATTTTTTTTTACCGTGTGATTGGCTTTCTGTTAGGATTATGATTCGTGTTGACGAATATATTGGATTAAACTGTATCTTTATCGATTTGAAAGAATGTTTATGAAATGCAGAAAATGCGCATCTCCCCTGACCTAGAGCCATTCGTTTTCCATCTTCCAGCCTTTACTATCATTTACCATCGCCAATTAGTTAAGTAAAACGAGGCGTGCAAAGAGAAGGGAAATATTCTTTTCTGCATTTTCGTCACGCATTTGTGTGTATTTATGTAAATATTCACAGCCACACGTTCATATTTCCGATAATGAATCCTATCATGGGATTTGGGAAACAGAAAAACAGAAAAGAATTTCATTCCCTTCGACTGATACGAATACTGACGTAAATTGGAATGATGAGAACCCGTTTCGAATGTGCTTTCGAATCAATCGAGATTTGATTCAGCGCCAAATAATCGGTGGCGTTTTTCTGCCTCTACTGATTAAACAAGCGTCGACCGACCTTCATTACATAATCAGAAGCCAATCAAATGCTAATCCTCACAGAAAGTCATTATCAGATTTGAATTCGTCAACTCGCTAGATTTTGAATTATAGTAATTTGAAAAGCACTTAGGTGGTCAATTTTAAAACCCGCTCCAGTAATCAGGTATTGTAGTTGTTTATGTGCAATGATAGTTGATGGGTCTGTATCCAGATATGAAAGCTACATAGTTCGTGGATAAAAATGTCATGTTTCACTCTATACACTATAGAGTGTAATCTGTCTTGTTCAGGTCTTGCAGTTTGTGTTGCTAGTTGTCGATTGTCTATTGCATCAGCTCCTTTGTTATCTATCTATTTGCACGTTTAGATATCGGGTCATTTTGCTTATTTAAAACCTTTTTGTTATACTGCACATATTGTTCTATTAAACACAAAGTCCAGAACTGGAAAGTGGCCAGTGCTAACATGACGTACAAACATTTTGTATTTAGATAATAAATAATAGGTTATAAAAATAACTAACAGGTTTCAAAGCTCAAAGAAACCCAGTGTCCAGCTCATATATCCTGAATTACTACAGAGAAGACTGCTGTGGAATGGGTCACTCAAATACACAGTATCATTATAATTCAAATAAAAAAAGGACGTGACTTAAAAAAATTTTAAGAGTAACTACAGCAGGGTTTAGGAACGAAATTGAAAGAATCGTAACACCGTTCTATGCAGCAAACACCATAACAAGTCTTATTTCTTATGAAAACAGCTAGTGAACGTAGCCTAAATATAAACACTTGTACAGTATTGATGGCGTATAAGACATTCTGTGCATTGAAGGAACGCTATTTTTAAGCTCGCCATGGACCAGTAGAGAATTTTTGAAAAATAGGTTTTGCAAATATAAGAGTACTACATGAAACACTTAGACTTAAAGTTAAACAAAAGTGAATGAATAACAGAAAAAATGAAATAAATGAAAAGTCAGCATTGAATTTTGAAGGAAATTAAAGGAAAACACAAGAGGGAGAAACTTGACCTGGTAACACTGAACAAGTCATGTTGATGAGTTAGATGCAACACAGCATCGAATGAAAAGAAGCAAATTATGAGTAAAATAACGGCGCCAGTGAACAGGTTAAAACAAGAAGAGATGGACAATTATCTGTAAAATTTCCAGATATGAAAAACTTATAAAAAGCCAAACAGTAACATATCGGTCAATGAGAAGGGTACCTAAACTTGAACCCAAAATAAAAGTAGTATGTGTTCCGAAGGACGAAGATAACATTGTCAACAACATTATAAAGAAAAATCCATGGATAGGGTCTCTCATTTCTGAATACGACGACCTGAAAATTGCCAAGGAAATGAAAGCCAAAGATGACAAATATAAGCACTATATCATCAAGTGCACACCACAAATACGAAATACTTATGTATGATAAAAGTGACAAATTGTATAAGCTCTATAGCCGTTGCAGTGTGTCCGACTGTTATATGCCCTATCAATGCTATAAATGTCAGGAATTTGGTCATAGTGCGACAAATTGTAGAAATAAACAAGTTTGCCCTAAATGCGGCAAAAATCAGATATCAAATGAATATATTAGCATCACCTTCAAATGTAAAAACTGTGAAAAGAAAGGCAATAGTGAGACTGGACATAAAACATGTGATGGAAATTAGTGCATAGTATATAAAGAACAAGTATCAAGGGTGAAAAATAATACGGATCATGGCTTTGACTAATAATAATCTTCTATGCAACTTAATAAACATGCAGTCAGTAGGAAATAAAACCAACGCTATTAGAAATCTTGTAAATGATCACAATCTACGTATATGTATGCTAACATAGACTTGGCTAAGTAATAATGTAAGTGATTATTCTAAAATAAACGAAATGACGCCAGAGACTCACAATTTGTATCATGTACTTCCTTCTTCTTTCCCACCATTATCCCTACATTAAGGGGTCGGTTGCCTGATGCGACTTCTCCACTTCCTTCTATCAAAGGCATCATCAGGCATGGTTTATTGTTTTGCAAAGGGGGTTTTTACGACCACATGCCCTTGCTGTCATCAACCACAGTAATTGGCAGTGGGCCTCTAGCCTTTTACTAAAATGTACGACTGGAAGGCAGCAGTTTCCACAGTTATTGACGGTGGCCAGTGGGCCTAGCCTTTTTCTAAAAAGTAAGACTGCAAGGCAGCAGCTGTCCTTTTAGTTGAAAATAGCTGTGTTCTGTTGTCCATACCTAACTGATTGTTTATATTTTATTAATCTCTGGGGAAGTGATATTCCTGTAAAACCAATGTAAGATTGGTCACAGTCCAGGCATGGGATTTTGTATACTCCTGAGTCTTTGTGTATTGTCTTTTGTTGGAAATTAATCAGGGATTTCGCTAAGGTATTTGGATAGGTAAAGGCAAATGGGTTAGATTTTCCAAGTCTGGGTCACCGTCTTTATCCTGTCCAGGTGTGGAATTTTTATTTTATTGTTGGATGTCTTTCTGGTCTTGTCTTGAGCGGGTTGGTAGAAAATTATGTTTGCTTTATGAATCGCTTTCTCACTTATATAATCAGGATATCATAAAAACGAAAGCTACTTGCGAATTAGTTCAAATTCCTTTTCCAGGAAATCTGGGGAACAAATTCGTAAGGTTCTTAAGAATAGGTTGCTGGCTATGCCTATCTTGATAGGAATTTCATGATAGCTAAAGCAGTGAAAGTATGAAAGTGACAAAGTTGAATTTCTGTTTATGGTAAATTTGTATTCTGTCGTGTGTCTAATTATTAAAACATCACGAAAATGAATTTTGTTGTCTGTTCTCCATTGCTCTTTAAATTTGATGCTGGCCCTAATGCGTTTAATTTCGAAAGGTATTCATTAAAAATTGCCCTATCTATTATCCCAAAATGTTAGACATATCTCATCCACAGCATGTTTTGGGTTTTATTGCAATTATTACTATAGTTTCAAAGTATTCCATGTATAGATTGGCGAAAACAGGACTTGAAGGACTACTCATACTACACCCGAATTTTTGCATATAGAATGACTCCGCGAATGAAAATATGTTATTAGATACACATAATTCAACTAATTTTATTGTTATGTCAAGTGCAAATGGGAAATGATCTGGATAGGGGGGATAATTTTTCCCCTCATAACTGTACTGGTACTTTTGTGAACTGGGAATCTACATCAAGGTTTTATGTTGTGAAGTGGTATATGTGCTTCTCTGAATTTGTGACAAAATCTAATGAATATTTAATGTGACTGGGAGAAAAAGTGCCTAAGAAAGGGGAAAGGAGGCCAGCTAACCATTTAGAAATTTTATAACTGAAAGCTCCGGCAAATGAGAAGATGGCTCTAAATGGAAGATTGTCTCTGTGAGTTTTGGGAAGGCCATAAAAGTAAGGAAGTTTTGGGTTAATGACTTAAATTCTCCAATAATTCAATGCGCTTTTTGTCTTGGCCAATTAATCTTCCTTTCCTAAAAAAAATATATATATATGTGTGTCAACGTTTTGGAGGGGATTTTTCGTGAATTTGTCGAAAGTGTTTGTGTCACTAAAGAGTTTGTTGATTTTGTCGAGGTAGAAGTCTTTGTCCATGATTACGATTTTGCCGTCTTTGTCGGGTCTAACTTTTTTTTAGCGAGCGGATGGCTGTCATAAATCTACGGGGGACAGGATATTTCTTATTAAGGTCAGTTAAAGCACATAGTAACTCGCCTTTTAAACATATGTCTTCACGGCTGTAATTTTTGTCCGATATGAATTTATCTAAAGCCACTAAAAAGTCTAGGTTATTTTTACAGTGGCATAAGGGCAAAGGGATAAGCTTAAGACTTGAGACTAAGTGTTGGTTTACAGTAAGGGAGGTGTTAGATAAATTTAAAACTTAATCTTGTTGCTCAAGAAGGATTATTCTGGCAGTATCGTGAATTGGTGAAACATTCTGCCTGCGAGAGAAGGTGCTAGTTTTGCCAGTAAAGGTGAGAAAGTGTTTTTTTAGTTCAAGTGCCTGATTGGACACCAAGGGAATTGTATAGTCTGTTGTTTTACTTGAAATTTTATTATCGAATATTTTTCCTACGCACTGTCTGTTTTACCATGTTTGAGAGGTGATTGGGAGAGTTCTCCCATTTGTGCATTGATGTCTGTTATATTTTTTCACCCATTTATGCATATATGTCTTTATGCTACATTTCTTCTAAAAGTGGTCTTTGTTTTTTTCTCAGATGGATTTGTTATAGACCACATGAGAAGGGAATTTTTGACTTGTATCTATGACTTTGGTAGTGACAGACTTTGACATTATTTTTGGGAGTACTTAAGATTATTAGTGTCAAAATGGATTTGCCAGTCTTAGAGTTGACTGTTGCATCTACCTGTTTGCTAGAAGCCAGTGACAATCTCGCCCTTTCCTTCTTTAAATTTTTTTATGGTCATGTTTGGGAATAAACGTGCATTTTAGTAGAACATGGATTTCTTTCTAGCCTTAGTTTAATTTAAACTGTGACATGAGAATAGGAAAATGGGAGCAGTTATTCATTGGAAGACTCCGATGAACAGGGGTGACAATGGTGACTAAAATAGGTTTCAAGGGGCAGGTTTGTTGGGCAAATTGGCAACATGACTGATGATCGGAATTTATGGTGAAATCCTAATTCTTAGTGTACTATATAGCAGGTGATCAGGACTCGCAAGGTAGCTGGGATGGGGGAAAGAGAAGAAACGTGTGTTCATTTACTTCCCCTATTAAATCTTGTGGTAGGTGTTGTGACGTTGTGTGCTGGGGGAAAACACAGGAAGATGTGTAGCCAGTGGTAGACAGAAAGATGATGGTCGAGTTACATTTTCATGATAACATTTAGTAGATTGATAATGCTAATAATAATTTTATTCTTTATCTTTTCCTTTTCAGAACGCTCTGCACCGTGTTGATATTGGTGAGTGTTCATATGCCGTTGCTGTATATTTTGATTCGTATAACATTTTTGGAAGGTTTTCTGGCTTTTTTACTTGTTATTGTTTATTCTTAACAATCTTGTGTCTTCCGCCTGAAGTGTCTTGTGCTTTGCTCCTTTAGGAAGTTTTGGTAGTTGTTGCGGATCAGATGTGAATGTTCCGTTTTATTGTTGTCATTTTCTTAATGAAAAGTTTGATCGAATTTGACATTCATCTTTATTTGCTCTGGAAATCTTCATCGTCCTGTATTCATTGAAAGAATGTTCATGAATTGCAAAAATACGTTCCGTTGAAATTGAGTCGTTTCACTCTTCTCCATTTATCAGTCACCGGTTATACAACACTATTTCCTTACAGGCAATAATCCTACAGTGGCAGAAATAGTTTCCTGAAGGCGCGGCTGGACATTCTATGGGTTTCTATGGGTCTTTTGAATCATTTCATTGTCATAATTTTTCAGTTTTATCGCCTCATCGCGTCTGTTAATTAACTTTTGTTATATGTCTTGAAGGCGCAGAAAAAAAAAAATTTAAAATTCACCCCTATGAATTTCTGTTTAATTTTTCATTTTATTAAACAGAATTGGAAGGTAATCTTCATCTAAAGATCATCCTTAAAAAAAACAAAAAAAAAAAAAAAAAAAAAAAACTAACTCGGCCTTTGTACATAAAGGAATTCAGGTATATTTAAACTGCAATTTTTTTTCTTATGCATTTGAAGGTGAATTTTTTTTCCTTTTTTTTTGTTCAAGCAATCCTCGATGATCAGGACTCCTCACTGTAGCAAGCTCTTCCCTTATGTTCATGTTGCAAAACTATGATATCTGTTCAGAATTAGAAACAGACCTTTTGTAGTCAGTGTTGTAGCAATTCTGTTTTACAATTTATAATGACAAAGGAATGTATTCGTAGAACATGAATTTCTAGTATCTGATAAGGAAATAAAAAAAGACCTTTATTAATCCCGTATTCGGTGCTTATCTTTACCAGAATCTACAAGATGAGAACTTCGCCGTTGCCATTATGGAAGTTCATTTTTGTGGCCATCTGCTTTCTTTTTTGTATACTGGAATCAAAATTTCTTAAAGCAGCAAAAACAGTGAAATAACCGAAAAGGTGTTTTAATTCGTTAAAAGATAAATTCAGATAGAAACAATGAATTAATGTATGGCTAGACATCTGTTGTTTGAAAAGCCATTTCGTTTTCAAGAAGCGATGAACTAAAATAATGGCAAATTTGCAAGTTATGATCCATAAGATGTTAACTTGATTCACACCGAGATCGAGCGCTCATTTCCGTTCCTTGTGGGTTGTGTTCAAGATAAGTGATTCCCTTCCTTCGTGATATCTACGTAGCAACGACAAGGAAAGAACAACTGATTTTTTATTAGCTTGTGCTTTTTTTCTTTTTACCCATAACAGATTTAGTGATTGGATAGAAAACTGGCTTTTAATGCTAGTTCTGTTGCGATGTGTTTAAAAGACTATGCAAAAACAGATAGAAGTCTCTCGCTCTCTCTCTCCTCTCTCTCTCGAGTCTCTCTCTCTCTCTCTCTCTCTCTCTATATATATATATATATATATATATATATATATATATATATATATATATATATATATATATATATATATATATATATATATATATATATATATATATTTCATAGGAAGTCGGTACGAAGGTACATAGATTACTTTCTGTTTGTCCTTGAGCCTTATTTGATGCTTCGATGACATCCGTTTTTCCTAAGGTTCCATCCGTATGGAAAAAACATCATGATATTTAGTTAAAAGATTCGAAAATTTCTGCTGAATTTCTTCTTCTGAATGTCCTTATTGATTTTTGTTCTTTATAGATTGCAAAAGGGATTCATCCGCAACTGATTGAGCGTGATTTATCTCAGCTACGGTAAGAATGCGATGTTTATAAACTTCCGCATTCAAGATATGTTGATTTTTGTGGATTACTAAAGTGGTATTCAAATGATTACAGGACTTCGATGTGACATTGTTGTTGTGAGCCGACTGTATAAATGGCTTGTGGAACGTTTCAGATCCTGCAAGGTTCTCTTTACACGCACTAATAGTTCGAAGTTACGTTAGGCTCGAGAGTTTGCGTGCAAGCTGATATTACGGGTGAGCGAGAGTTCTGTTGGGTTGCCTGTATTATTTCTTGGTTCATGAGACAGGTGATTGGTTCTGTAATGTAAGTGACAACTCTGTCTGTCTCTTTATTATCTAAAACTGATTTTAGGGTATTAGAAGACTTATAGAATTTCCCTTTGATATACACGCCGTGTTTTGCAGGTGCTAAGATAATATTTTGGGTGCCCATAGACGGGTATCCGATAATTACTGCGGGATACATATTAATGTTTTGTACAACGATAAAGGTATCAGCAAACGTACGCTTACCGACCTTGTACTGTACATGAGTTACTCCTACAACATTTAATTCATTATTCCCTATGCCTGAGAGCCTTATTCCGGACTTCTCTATAGGGAAATTTGAAAAGAGTAAATGATGAGTCCTTAAATCCATGATATTACGTGGACTACCAGAATCAAAGAACAAAGTGAATGACTTATGGTCCAAATTTACTGCATGTAAGGTTGGTCGCAACTCGTTTTGACTAATAATTGCATGAATTTGTTGCAAATCTACGGGAACCTGCACAGATTTTTTGGATTCGGCCGTGTGTTTCATAGGAAAATCAATTGCCTCACAATGATCTGATAAATGATTAAACTGATTATTTGATACAAAAGATGTTGATATTGATGACCCAACATCGCCCTCTCCCCCTTGGAGTGAACTACGTGGTATTTGTTTTGTTTATCACACCTTGAAAATTCGCTTGCCCTTGCAAGTTCTGGCTAGACGGCCCAGGAACAGAGGTACCTGAAGCACGATTTGTTTGTTTCTGCTGTTGTGCAGAATTTTCGTTTGGTTGTTTCTTTTATAGTACTGAGGACCCTTCTTTTTATTTGCACTGGCAACTGGTTGCGTGTTTGTAGCATTCTGCTGTTGATTCCTCGAGTAGCAACGGTTATATGAATGAGTGGAACTATTATGTATTGAACAAAACGCGTCCGACAGTCTGAAATCATGTGACCTGGTCGTTTACAGTTATAACAAACCATCCCTGCAACTTGATTATTATTATGTACCACGTTTACTTGTTGTGGCTTGTTCTCATTTTTTGCAAAAACTTGAATGAGCGAAGGATCTAGGTCGGTACATTTAGACATGTGTTTTTTTATTTGTTTCATACACATCTAATTCCGTACTGTTGGGCTGCAATTTTTTGTCAAAACACCGCACTAACGCTTCAGGCAACATTGCAGTGATACTCGTAAGGTAGATCAAACGGATAAAATCTTTCACGTTGATTTTGGCACTCGTAACCCACCCGGAGTTACTTAAACTAACTTGATATTCATTTAGCCGGTCGGCAATTAGCGCCGCCCGCCGCTCGACCAACATTAAGCTGAGTCATGGAGGCTTGGTTAAGGATATTTCTCAATGCCAATACTACATCTAAAACCTCTTCACCCCCGTACACGGCACGTAATCTGATTTTGAACTTGGAAAGAACCCCCCTTAGATACGCACTTGCGTCTCCTTTAGCAAAGTCTATGAAGCTTTTGGCCTCCTGTAATTGTACCGCTGGGTCTGTGATGCTTTTTGCATTTAAATGAGCGTCTACAGATGAGATCCATGCCTCAACATTTTGAGGCAGGAACAACCCATTGACCCGACCTTGAAAAGGGACAATTGCTGACCTCGCGCTCACGAGAGTCACCACATTGGGGTTGCCAGCCTGAGTGGTTGCCATTTCCACTTTTACTTTTTTTTTATCACTTCTATTCCTTGCGATCCTATCAAAATATCTATAAGAGTACACTCGACCACTACGTAAACGCATATGCAATGTACTGTATAAATGTGTTATAATAATAGGAAAATCCCCCAAAAGATACAAAAATACAGATAATTTGATAAAATATTATACGGAGAATTCCTGCAAGAAACGATTAGCAACAACGAGAAGAGAAAAAAAAATAATCTGCGGGCGAGAACTCGTAGTTGAAGATTGATTCTGTAATGAAGGAAGATTAAGATGGCGAACAACTCACCCCCCAGAATACTGGACGATCGACTCCTGATGAACAACACTTCACTGAGGAAAGAACCTGAATAGATAAAATGGTACTTAGCTCCAGATTATATGGTGAAGGATTGTTGACATGGGATGACGTCTCAGTTCCTGTCTAAGTCTCGCGTCGGAAGGAAATGTCAGATTTGTGATTACACAAACATACGCACACGTACGCAGACACACACACACACACACATATATATATATATATATAATATATATATATATATATATATATATATATATATATATATATATATATATATATATATATATATAATATATATATGTATGTATGTATGTATACATATATATATATATATATATATATATATATATATATATATATATATATATATATATATATATATATATATATATGAATAATCATCACATCGAACCGTGATTCATTTATATATCATTGAGCTACAAATTTCCTTTAATATCTAAATTCACTCTACTTCGGAATTGATATATTTTCATATATGTACCGAAGGGGAATTTTTTTTTTTTTAGTTGATAACAATTTCGCCCCCACATGGGATCGAACCACTGTCCAAGTGGACGGACGAAATCAGGACCCAGTGACGCTATCAAGTCAGCTAACAGAGACGCTATAAGTACATATCGATTCTGACCTTACAAATCACCCTCGAACTCGGTGTATTCGTAATTAGAATCGATATGAAACCCCGTATACCATGTTAGCCAATTTTGAGCGTTTGAAACACGTAGCCTTATTATGAATAATCATCACATCGAACCGTGATTCATTTATATATCATTGAGCTACAAATTTCCTTTAATATCTAAATTCACTCTACTTCGGAATTGATATATTTTCATATATGTACCGAAGGGGTGAATTTTTTTTTAGTTGATAACAATTTTCGCCCCCACATGGGATCGAACCACTGTCCAAGTGGACGGACGAACGAAATCAGGACCCAGTGCACGCTATCAAGTCAGCTAACAGAGACGCTATAAGTTCATATCGATTCTGACCTTACAAATCACCCTCGAACTCGGTGTATTGTAATTAGAATCGATATGAAAACCCCGTCTACCATGTTAGCCAATTTGAGCGTTTGAAACACGTAGCCTTATTATGAATAATCATCACATCGAACCGTGATTCATTTATATATCATTGAGCTACAAAATTTCCTTTAATATCTAAATTCACTCTACTTTCGGAATTGATATATTTTCATATATGTACCGAAGGGGAATTTTTTTTTTTTTTTTAGTTGATAACAATTTCGCCCCACATGGGATCGAACCACTGTCCAAGTGGACGGGGACGAAATCAGGACCCAGTGACGCTATCAAGTCAGCTAACAGAGACGCTATAAGTCATATCGATTCTGACCTTACAAATCACCCTCGAACTCGGGTATTATTCTAATTAGAATCGATATGAAACCCCGTCTACCATGTTAGCCAATTTGAAGCGTTTGAAACACGTTAGCCTTATATGAATAATAATCATCACATCGAACCGTGATTCATTTATATATCATTGAGCTACAAATTTCCTTTAATATCTAAATTCACTCTACTTCGGAATTGATATATTTTCATATATGTACCGAAGGGGAATTTTTTTTAGTTGATAACAATTTCGCCCACACATGGGATCGAACCACTGTCCAAGTGGACGGGTCCTGATTTCGTCCCCGTCCACTTGGACAGTGGTTCGATCCCATGTGGGGGCGAAATTGTTATCAACTAAAAAAAAAATTCCCCTTCGGTACATATATGAAAATATATCAATTCCGAAGTAGAGTGAATTTAGATATTAAAGGAAATTTGTAGCTCAATGATATATAAATGAATCACGGTTCGATGTGATTGATTATTCATAATAGGCTACGTGTTTCAAACGCTCAAATTGGCTAACATGGTAGACGGGGTTTCATATCGATTCTAATTACGAATACACCGAGTTCGAGGGTGATTTGTGAGGTCAGAATCGATATGAACTTATAGCGTTCTGTTAGCTGACTTGATAGCGTCACTGGGTCCTGATTTCGTCCCCGTCCACTTGGACAGTGGTTCGATCCCATGTGGGGGCGAAATTGTTATCAACTAAAAAAAAATTCCCCTTCGGTACATATATGAAAATATATCAATTCCGAAGTAGAGTGAATTTAGATATTAAAGGAAATTTGTAGCTCAATGATATATAAATGAATCACGGTTCGATGTGATGATTATTCATAATAAGGCTACGTGTTTCAAACGCTCAAATTGGCTAACATGGTAGACGGGGTTTCATATCGATTCTAATTACGAATACACCGAGTTCGAGGGTGATTTGTAAGGTCAGAATCGATATGAAACTTATAGCGTCTCTGTTAGCTGACTTGATAGCGTCACTGGGTCCTGATTTCGTCCCCGTCCACTTGGACAGTGGTTCGATCCCATGTGGGGGCGAAATTGTTATCAACTAAAAAAAAAAAAAAAATTCCCCTTCGGTACATATATGAAAATATATCAATTCCGAAGTAGAGTGAATTTAGATATTAAAGAAATTTGTAGCTCAATGATAGTATATATATATATATATTATATATATATATATATATATATATAATATATATATATATATATATATATATATGTATATGTGTGTGTGCGTACGTGTGCGTATGTTTGTGTAATCACAAATCTGACATTTCCTAAAGTTCATTCAGTTATTCAGTTAAGCATTTCTAGCGTAAGTTGTATCAGCACAAGAGTTTAGCAAAAGTTTACAGGTGATTAGGTTATTATTTATTTCTTCATTTTTTTTTAGCTGATATTTGAGTTTTTAAAATCATATAATATGCCGACCAAGAAAGGTTTTATTTGCTTAGAGGTCTTTAGAGAACAATGCTTAATATATTTGTAACTGTGGTAATTTTTGTTAATCGGATCTGTAAGACCTCCTCATTACCTCTATTAATTTCAAGTCGAGGAAAGAGTAACAACATTTGACCTCATATCTGAAAGTTGTTGACAATCTCGAACCTTTAAATAATCTCTTATACTTGAATTTCAGTGAAGAGCTTGACACCCCCCTACCACACCCCATATGTTGTTTGGCGATGGGTTAGTGATTCCTTAATTTGATTTTTTTTTAGTTAAGGAGTTTTCCCTTTCAGAGGACAAGAACTAACAAAGTGCTCATGATTAGAGATTTTTTCACCAATATGTTATTTCCCATCAGCGTAAAAAATTATAATACATTGACTGTTTCAAATATCCTAAATCACATGATAAAATTTAAAACAAAACAGATCAATAATAAATTTCACTCAACTTTTTTTTTCAAATATAATTATTTCTTCAACTCGAGTCTGCACCCAACCTATATGGCCACCGTGCTTGGAGTAAAAAAGAAGTGTCAAACAGAGGGATAAATCTAGGCAAGCTTTCTGTAAATCTCTCTCCTGAACGCAACTCTCATAGCAGTGTTTCATTGGCAAGACTTTCGCCCACCCTAGTGGTAGGGTAACGTGACATATGGACACGCACCACTGTCTTTGCTTATTTTCATGTCTTTCTAATATCCTAATAAAATCTTTGGCAGTGTCGTTTAAATGCCGGGCTATCGGAGTGCCAAAAATGGGATTTTTTGTAAGACTTATCACAGGTGAAAGGACGCTTTATGTAATATTTAAAATTTTACAGACATTATTTTTTGGAAAGTACGTTGTACCTTATAGTTCACAGCATTTGAGATTATTCTATTAGCACACTTAAAGCCTTATCAAAGTTTCTTTTTAACTTTTCTTATATTTATTATTCTATCTTTCCATTTGTTGTTCTGTTTTCCTTACAGTTTGCTTAACTGTCTGTATCTCCTTTGTATCTTACCTGCATATTGTCTGATAATTGATGCTTATAAACAGGCATATATTTATATTGATACCTATTGACTGAGTGATAGAGTCCAGCCTTTATTATTACCAGAGGGTTGGTGAAAATTCATAATCGTAGTGCTCTTCTTTATGTAATTTTGAGTAAACTCTGTAGGTTTGCGTGCTGTATATTCCTGTGCAGGTAATGTAGCACCGCGTTGCTTAAATCTTACGAAAAAATTATGTGAATAAAAAAAAATAACTGTCATGGCACCGTGAACAACACATTTGTGTCTGGAAAAAAAGAAGCAATTGTTGCGCTCGTTCAGTCTCTAAAACCCCTAATTGAGTGGCTTCTTTAAATAGATGCCATCGTCCCTGTTATCTCCTCCAGAACAGTCTCGCGCGACTTCAGTGTTTCCCGAGACCTCCCTGATGACGTCATATAGTGATTGGGTGTGTTTGGGTCTCTTTCCGGCACCGATGTTTTACACTGCAGAAGAATCCAACGGCAGAGAGTAAACATTCCATTCCAAACTCCCCGAATGCCTATTTGCATAATAGAAGAGAGAGTCGATGATAAAGAATCCAGGGTTTTAGGAAATGCCACTTTTAGTTAGGTAAACACAACATTCGGGTCATACTGAGGCTTGATCGAGTAGAGAGAGAGAGAGAGAGCGAGAGAGAGAGAGAGAGACGAGAGGAGGGAGAGATTGAGACGAGAGAGAGAGAGAGAGAGAGAGAGAGAGAGAGAGAGAGAGAGAGAACGAGACAGAAAACCATTCAGCATATATATATATATATATATATATATATATATATATACAATTTTTTCAACCCAGTAGGTGATTATGATTTATATGTGATGGTTGTTGCAGCAGTAGTTAATGTTCATACTCGTTTATTGTTACATTATAAATCGCGGGAATATAAAAGAAAATGCAATTATTGACTGCAACATCCTCAAGGCCACTGCAATTTCAACATCAAAGGGAATCATTGTCATCACAGCGGTCCCCTACTTAATTAATAATATATGAATTTGCCACAGGCCTCTGGTACGGGTACAGCAGCTACAGCGTGACATTTACAGCCGTAGGAAGACGATACATCATGAAAATGTCTCGGATACAGAAAAGCGGACTTGGATGATTTGGAGCAAAGTTTTCTCTTCGGAACAACTATGAGGGCATGCCGTGGTTCCTATTGCGAAGAAAATGTCGGAATCTTTATCATGTTTATATCTGCACCCAATCGATGTTTTCATCTTAACCCGGTCATTAGTATTTACGTAAACCTTGTCACGTAGTATAAGCAGACGACCAGAACCCGAAGCCTAACCTTAGCTGAGGTAATAATGTTAATTGCTGACCAGTCTTGGTATATATAACTTATAACGGATCCCAAAACACAACCTTCTCCGAGGTACCGATAGTGATGGTTCATAATAAAAAGGCAGACTAGTTGTTGAATAGTTCATAGAGTAAACATGATAATACGATGCAGAAACAGAGTTAAAGAAAAGCGAAAAACTGTTGCAAAAAGAACGACTGTTGCAAAAAGAACAGCAATTTAGCACTAACCCCACTGCTGTAAATCTCTTTTAATGACTCAATTAATGTTCCTTAATGTTCTCTCAGTGGCAGGATCACAAATTGCTACCTGTAGATTCCTTTATGAACCATGTTCACAGTCAGCGCTAATTATGTTATATTTTTTTTATGTAAGACACCAATATTTTCATGTACTTTTGCCTCATGGACGGCAAAGAACCTCTTTGGTTATGATAACCACAATGCCACCTTAACCTGTCACTACAACGCCTAAGATCCGAATGGAAGAATATGAATTTGAACCCGTATCCAGAGTATTAAGTAGGTTATATACGTTGCCACCTGACCACCAATTGATTATTAAGTGGGATCCAGTTCTGGTACTCCGATGTGGGTTTCGAATTACTGCATATTCTTCCACTTGGATCTTAGGCTTCGAAGCAACAAATGTTTCGAAACAATGTGAAGAATCGGAAAGTCGAGAGGGTATTGTTGTCATAATAATTTCTTTTTCGCTCTCTTAATGAAATTTTAGAAATTTTTGGATATATTGTACCTCAGATCGAAAGGCCAAATTGTTAGTAACCCACGAATACGTTGCCTGATTTTTTTTGTTTAATTTAGGATGATATTTAAGCAATTGTCTACCCGGAGTCTTCTCAGAACCTAACGAGGCTGTAATCAAAGGAGTAACTGAGGCCTGAGAACAGGAACGAGGAAGAAGCTGATTCTCGTCAACTTTGTTGCTTCTTTCGCTCCCCATTCCAGGCTTCTTCCAGAAGCTCCGCTCTTCCTTCCAGGTGGTGATTCCAGATTTTAGGTCCTCTCGTTGGATTCCTGCAGATACAATGACCCCGTCAGGATGATCTAACAGAGCGTCTGACACAGCAGCTCTCGTGGATATTAACTTGCCCTGAGTGACTCTGATGTCAGGAGTCTGGACATTTTATCCATAACCGCTTCGGGAAAGACCTTTGTTATTCATTAGATAGATTCCTTTGTGGTTTATGGGCGAAAAAGTTGACATGTCTTGTATGCAGGTTTTACGCCTTTCTAATTTGGTTATATATAATTAAGATTTCTCTTTGTGAAATCATTTTAAGTTGGGCATTGAAATTTCAAAGTTCAGTGTTATGCCAACATTTTGGAGTCTGCCTTTTTTCCCAAAACACTTATCTGAAATTCTTATCAGTACTCGCGGTGCCTTGTGTATTATGAAGTTATAAAGAGCCTCTAATAAATTGAAAACAATTTTATGCAGAAATCTGAAATTCTGAAGGTGGCACTTAATGGTATACTAGAGGGTGCAGATAAATTTCGGTACGTAATATTAATTCGTATAAACTTATGTTAATGATCAATAATGATGTTAAGTAATATTATAGAGAGAGACTGAAAATATCACTGGTATGCGTTAGAACTCATTCATGATAAATGTGTTCATAAATATATTTCTATTTTTTTCTTTCCCTTGGCCTTTATATAGCCTGCCGTAATTAATGTCAGTTATTTTCCAAATATCTCACCATCATATTTTTTTTTACTCTTCACCGGGAGAGAAGCTTTTAATTAAAATGGTCTGATACTTCTTGGAATACACCTGCCTTAATAATTAATCAGTCTTCGAGAATGTTCCTCTAATTAATTAACCTATAAAAGAGAGAGAGAGAGAGAGAGAGAGAGAGAGAGAGAGGGTGGGGCGTGTTATAAACTTTTATACCAGTATGTACTTCCTAGAATGTGCAACAAGATCACGAGTGATGTAAATAAACAAGCTGTTTTCAAATTCCTCAGAGGCGAGGCACTTTTCTGAGTAAGTTCATAAGTAAGATTCACTCTTTGTCAAATCTTCTCACAACGAGAATTCCTGATGATGCTCGCAAGTAACTTAGGGAAGTTTCTATAAGACAACAGAAATTGAAAACTTTCGGGACTTAATAAATCTTCGTTTCTCAATGGATTTAAGCTGGTGATGAAAAAGGTTATTATTACGGACGAGTTGAATCTGTTTCGTCCCTAATATCGAGGATTGTTGTAGTAAGTAATTTGTAACTACACCTTCGACGTTCACTAAGTGTAGTTAAGCATCATTGTGTCTGCTCAGTTTCTGGATAGGTTTTGTCGATGGGAGAGAGAGAAGAGGAGAGACGATAGAGAGAGAGAGAGGAGAGAGAAGAGAGAAAGCTAACAGCTGTTCACTGTTTTTCTCCTAATGTAGTTGAGCACATAAGATGTCCTATTCGTAGGACTAAGGTTACTGAAACAGGCGATCGATCTTATACAGGGTTTTGATTAAGAGAAAGTCACATCGCGTGGTTTTCCTGAATTGATCTCTCTCTCTCTCTCTCATCTCTCTCTCTCTCTCTCTCTCTCTCTCTCTCTCATTGATTCTCGTTATCAGCAACTTCTACATACCTACTATGAATGGTAGACGTTAGGAACCATGAAAAACATCATGAATCATGCGTACGCACTCAGAAAAGATATCTCATTTTCTATGACGTCCTTAACAGAGAGAAGCCCACCTACATGCTGGAAAGACCACAAACGCCTAATGTCTGGCCAATGAAATATTCTGGAGTAACATATGGACGTGCAAAATGATCTACGGGAAACACCATGGAGTGCACTGTAGGCATTACTTGAGGTTCTTTGCAGCGTGCCTCCGGTCCTTTGCTGCAACCACTTACGTTCCTTTTACTATAACCTCCTTTCAAATTTTCTTTCTTCATCTTACTTTCAACCCTCTCCTAACACTTGATTCATAGTGCAACTGCGAGGTATTCCTCCTGTTACATCTTTCAAACCTATTACTGTCAATTTCCATTTCAGCGCAGACTGACTTCATAGGTCCCAGTGCTTGTCCTTTGGCCTAAATTCTATATTCAACTCAACTCAAGGAATCTCGAGTCATGTCGTTCCCGCACCAACGAACATCATTGAGGCGTCACACAGATGGATCACTTGAAGGCTTGTCCTCGAAGTTCACTGAAGGTGTTATTAGAGATATGGACTGTCCTCTTGTTCCTTTGTTTTTGTATCATTCGTAAAGCTATTGTAGTCTTTTCAGTTTATTGTTCATTTCTATATTCGTTATTCGGTTCTCGTTTACGTCTGAGCTATGTGAAATAAGACAGTATCCGCAAGTGCAACATTCACTTAAAAGGCAGGAAGAAATATCTGTGGAGAAGGCCATCCAAGTCATTCCTTGTCATTTACACTACATAAGTGAACACTATCAAAGCATCTGAGTTAAGGGAGACAGAAATGCAGAGAAGAAAGAATCTGAAAGTGAAATAAGAAAAAAAAATGGGGCGCGGGGGAGGGTTGGGGGGTGGGGGTGGGGGTGGGGGGGTGGCGGGTGATGGGACAGAATAAAACAGATGAGGAATATCCGACCTCTATGAAGAATATAGAAGCAGTTTCTTCTTTCAACAAGAGTATTTATTTCCCCGTCCAAAACCTCGGCAATTTTGAGTGATTTTGTTATTTTGTCACAATTGTCACATAGCAAGTAAACAATGTTCTCTAATGTTTTAGTTTAAGATTGATACCCGAACGTGGAGTTTATTGCCTGTAAACTATCTTTTTTATTCAGGGATCAAGTATATCAGATACCCTTCGTATTGCATGTGCTTAGATTCATTATAAGGTTTTGCATCTCTTAAACAGATAAACATTTATGCCTCTATCAATCAACCATAGGATCAAACCAAAGTACTCCGAAGAAACCTAAATCGTTATCTCTCTCTCTCTCTCTCTCTCTCTCTCTCTCTCTCTCTCTCTCTCATTTTTTTTTCTTCCTGGTCTCCTGTTAACACGAACCCGGCATTCATGAATTTAGATTCTTTTATCTTGGTTGACCCACCAAAATTTGAATTCTCCATAGGTACACAGTTCTGTCTCTCGGTGCTGAGCTGAATGTTCCAAGTGACAGTTTTCCTTTACTTTTTGTTTTTGGTTTTTTATCATAAAACGAAAAACAGATACGGTTCCTCTGCCCCTTCTTACGGTTAAAGGAAGGATTCAATGCGTCTACCATTATCCCAGGGACCACAATTCCAAAGGATTCAGTTTATCCATTATAATCTACCTACCGCAGTTTCGAAGTTGGTGTCTAAATTCTCTGGTGAAGTGAAATACCTAACATATGTGTCATTGTAAAGCAAGTTACCAATGATATAGTAAGTAAGTTAATTACCCTCTCTATCCTCACGAATTCCAAATTAAATTCTTGAAGCACAAAACGAAAGAGGATCTCTCTGGTGAGACTCATCTCCATGACGCCTCAACTTTCAAATCTTTTCTTTTTTCTCCCGAGTCATAAAGAGAAGCATTGCCAAGGAAGCATATTAGCTTCATGCATCAGCGGAATACCGATGCGGGAACGGAAAGGGAAACAAACGTTCTCATACGTTTTTTCCTTGCCTTTTTTTTCTCTCTCTCTCTCTTTGTTGGCTTGTCTATAGCATTGACAGCAGTCGCCTGACTGCATATCATGTAGACATAGTTGCAAGGCAATAGACCAGGGAGAACGCTGTCTCGATACAAAGCCGCGAGGAGGTCCCTCAGTACCTAGGAATCGCAAGCGAATTGAACAGTCTAGGGTTTGAAGTGTTGAATCAAGGTGGAGTCTGGTCTCGAGAATGCAGCGAAGTTTGTTTTCGAAAGATCATGGCCATAATTTTATTGTAACGAATGAGAGTTTCATCAACGCTGTGATTAATTGTGGGAGTTGTAATCGGCTCCTTACAGACTTTTGTCAAAGTGGGTGATATCATTAATGGTAACAGCAAAACACGTCCTCAAATTTCTAGGTATTTTGCATTTTTTTCTTTTTTAAATAATATGCAGTTCTTTTATGATAATTTTCCTCTCCTCATTTGGTACTGTTTCATCAATTGTTCGAGTAACTGAAGGTCCCGCATGACTTAATAGAAAGCAATCCCTGGAAACAAATGAATATATTAATTCTATCATACGATCTCTCCTACACCTCATACCAAAGTCCTTCGTCACTGCTTCACCTTCAGCGAACATCGTCATCCTTTGGGATTTGGACACTGAATATTGGCAGATGTTCACTTGATGGAATGCTGGTATCTCCCTTCAGTTCCACAACAGTAATTGATTGCTGGAAGGCACAGCCCTCTTTTGTTTTCTGATCAATAATCAGAATTGATAGGAATTCTCTTCTTCTTGTTCCGTTTTGCATAATCCCTGAAGTCATCCTGGTTTTAGGGGAACTTTCTGCCGTTTACTCCTGTTTTTAAACCTTTTCTCATATTTGTTTTCGTTTCATTTGCCTTTATCTTCATCAAATAAAATCATCCATCGCCTTTTCTGGCTTAACAAAGAAACTTGAGACGAGGCTGATTCCCGGAGTATCAAACAGGATAACATTTTGCAGCGTCATTCTTTGTCAAGTATTTTGCAGCAAAATAAAAACACTCATCAGCAGACGTTGAGACGCTTCTGGGAATAGGAGCCAGTAATGGGAGGAATTTTGCGGAGAGGAAAAGTTAGGAAAGACCGGAATGAAGAGAAGAATGGAGATCGAAATTAAAAGAAAGATAAAGGAGAGAGACGGAGAGAGAGAGAGAGACGAGAGAGAGAGAGAGAGAGCGAGAGAGAGAGAGAGAGAGAGAGAGTCCCTTCAGTAGGATAAAATTTTGAGTTTATCGAAAAAGGTAGGTTTTCCCTTTTTTTTTCCCTTTTTTTTTTTGGGGGTTTTTTTTTTTTTTAAGATTCATTGCCGTATTTTGTATCTTTGAAAAATATAAGCCTTTAAATCATGAATATACTCTCATATAAGACCAGACCGAAGGTCCGCTTAACATAATAATTGACTTTCCGGTTCCAATTGGATGAGTTGTTCCCAATCTCTCTCTCTCTCTCTCTCTCTCTCTCTCTCTCTCTCTCTCGTAGTAGCCATCTTGCTTGGTGAGACGTACCCGCGTGAAGTCACAATAATCAACAGATATCACAAGTTTAACATACGACTAGAATTTGAGAAATATCTAGAAGTGTTCGTGACTATCGGTGATAAGATTAGTGTGAAAATAGTAGGATAAAGCGTCTTCTAGTTAGTTTATCAAGTGTAATACTATAAATCAGAACAAGATGGCAGTAAGTTCCAACTGCGGGAAAGGTGGCGTAATTTGGCGTGTTTAGCAGATTCGCAATACGATGAGGTAGCAGGAAGGGAACTGGCATTTCTCATCTATGAAATCAGCAAACAGTCCTAACCAAAAAGATACAAAAGCATTCATAGATATATTAGAAGGATATAATCCTTCAAACTGGAACAAATCTAATGAAAAACATCTTGAAAATAATTGAAGAAGTTCCAAATAAAATCCAAGTGGTCAAGAGACTCATAAAGAAATATACATAAACCAAACATATTCCGACAAAGAAAATGAATAAGGTGAATCTTGTGAATATACTAATGATGCATTAGGAAAAGAATGCCAAAAGCATGCAAAACTGTGTAAGGTTTGGTATAGCATAGTCAATCCACAAACCTAATCAGAAAATGTGCTGCATGCAACATTCCGACCATCCACAGTGTGCTGAGGTAATACAAGATTTGAGAAAAGATACAGAATTTTTTGTTCAACATTCTATCATGGATAGACACTGTATAATCAAGATTGAATGTCAAATAGTTGAGGATGAAGAAGAAGAGGAAGAAGAAGAAGAAAAAAAGAAGAAGAGGAAAACGGAACAAGAGAAGTAAACAAAAATGAAATGACAGAAAAAAATAAGGAAAACAAAGAACAAGATAAAAGTATGGATGCAGAGATACTCATTGATACTACATATGAGGCAATAAAGCAGCCATACCTACGAAGAAATAAATTACGATATGACAACAGAAAAGCAAATCCCGAAGAGGCTCTACCCAGATCTATACAATGACGGGAAAGAGGAAAAAATAGACAAGAAAGACAAAATCTGCAACCTTTTGAAAAAGAGGGAATTGCAGATTTGGAGAAAGATGTTACTACAAACATCCTAAGATATGTCCAAAAAAACTATGAAATATATGGTAAATGTGCATACTTAGATGGATATGGGGATGATTGCAGAGATCTGCATCCAAAAATATGTAAAAACAATAAAAGAAGGAAAAAGGATGTAAGTTCGACAAAAAATGCAAATATATGCACCCTGTAGCCATGATCATAATCAAATAAATAACCAACCAAGTAATAAAATCCAAAATAAGAAAGAAACAAATAAAGGGAGAAATCAAGAATCTCAGTCGAAAAGCAAACCACCAAGAGATATGCAGAGGTGTCAGCAAAAAATTTCAAAGCATCAGCTCCGAAATTCTACTCAAGAGATAATACTGTTATTTATTATGCAAGAGGATATTGCAGAAACGGAGAAAATTGCAGATTCAGACACAAAATTAATAATTATGATGAACGGAAGATCAAATATTATGGAAAAGTTGGATTTTTAATGTCAGAATTTCTGGAAATGAAAAAAAAGAACAACATACCAGAACAGGAAAGAGACATGGGAAAATCCTTATTACTATCAGTATTAAATGGAAGGAGAAAACACGCAAACCATCATAGTGATGAATGCGCAGGTTTAGTTACGAGTAACTCAAAAAGAAAAATAGAGTACTTAGAAGAAACTAACCCAAAATGAAAAGAAAATAGATATAATGAATATAAGTGAAACCTGGTATTCCCAAGAGACTGGGAATGATGATCAAATAAAAGGGTTCAAACTTATAGATCAGATAGAAAAAATAGGAATCAAGGGGGAACCGCAATATATGGGAAAGACAAAAAACAAGGAAAAATATATGAGAAATATAGTAACTCAGAATGTGAACTAATAGCGGTAGAATTTGAATCTGAAAAATTGATGAACATAGTAAATAATAGACCTCCTAATACTAAAGAGTTTGACTTAATAATTGAAAAATTGGATGATATATGTAGAAATCACAAGGACTGGACTATTCTCCTATCTGGTGACTTCAACTTTCCTTTCGTAGAATGGAAAGAAACGAATAGAGATTGTGGTTGTACTTATACATATAAAAAAGAGAGTAATAGTAGTGCAGAAGATAAGAGGCAATTTGAAAAGCTATTAGATATGCTACTAGAATACACATTCACAAAAATAAATCACCTGCCAACAAGAAAGGAAGGGACTTTAGACCTAGTATTTGTGAACGAGATGAATTATGTTAAAGAAATAATAGTTTATAATGCGAGTATTTCAGACCATAATGTCATAGAATTAACAGTTCATTCCAAAGCAAGTGAAAATAGAGATAAGCAAGAAATGAAAAAGTGGGAAGGATATGGAAAATACAACTTCTACAGTAAAAAATATAAAAAATGGTCAGAAAATTCAATGAAGAATTAAACAAAGATTGGGATAACATTTTCGTAAGTGATGACATAAGGGTAAATACGGAGATATTATATAAAATATTGGAGATAATAGTGGAAAATATATACCGAAGAAGAAAAGTAAACATCATTCATGCATACCAAGAGACAGAAGGATCTTGTTCCAGAAAATCAGAAAGTGGAAAAAAGGTCTTGCAAAAGAAAAAAATGCATGGAAAGTTATAGAACTAAAAAGTAAGATAGAAAATGCAGAACAAAAGATTATACAATCAAAAGAAAATGAAAAACGGGACTTGGAAGAAAAAACCCTATTAAATATCAAGCAAAACCCAAACTATTATACTCATATGCGAAGAAGATGAATAAAAGAAGATAGAAATAGGCCCTCTGAGAATTGAAGGGAGATTAACGAATGAAAAAAAGAAATTTGCAACATACTGGCAGAACGATATGAGAGAATTCACCCCTAGAATAGATAATGAAGATAATGATATAGAAGTAAGGGATGAAAATAGTGAATATTTAGCTGATAGATATTAATGAAGCTGATATTGTGCAGGCTATAATGAAATTAAAAATGGAGCTGCTGCAGGGCCTGATGGAATTCCTGCTATTTTGTTAAAGAAAGTAGTTCATTCTATCGCAAAGCCACTTGCAATATTATTAAGACAAAGTGTAGATACAGGCAAGATATATGATGAGCACAAATTAGCATATATTACCCCTACTTTCAAAAGTGGATCAAGACTAGAGGCAAGTAATATAGGCCTGTGAGTCTAACATCACATATTATGAAAGTGTATGAAAGGGTAATGAAGAAAAATATTATGAACCATTTAATAAAAATAATTTGTTTAATAAAGGACAACATGTTTCGTACCCGGAAAAAGTACACAAACCCAACTGTTAGTCCACCGTGAAAACATATTCAAAAATATGAAAAGCGGAAATGAAACAGATGTGGTTTATTTAGACTTTGCAAAAGCTTTTGATAAAGTAGACCATAATATATTAGCGAAGAAAATTAGAAAACACAATATCGTGGATAAAGTAGGAAGATGGTTAAAAGAATTTTTACACAACAGAAACAGATAGTTATTGCAAACGACGAGAAAATCGGATGAAGCCAAGGTAATATCCGGTGTGCCGCAAGGTACGGTGTTAGCTGCAATACTGTTGTTATTATGATTGAAGACATAGACAATAATGTTAAGGATTCGGTAGTGAGTAGTTTCGCAGATGACACAAGAATAAGTAGAGAAATTACTTGTGATGAAGATAGGAACGCTCTACAAAGAGACCTTAACAAAGTATATGATTGGGCAGAGGTAAATAGGATGGTATTTAACTCTGATAAATTTGAATCAATAATTATGGAGACAGAGAAAGAAAGCTATATGCATATAAGGGACCTAATAATGAGACCATCACAAATAAGGAAGCAGTTAAAGACCTTGGCGTGATGATGAATAGGAACATGTTATGCGAATGATCAAATAGCAACTCTGTTGGCAAAATGTAAAGCAAAAATGGGAATGTTGTTACGGCACTTCAAAACAAGAAAAGCTGAACACAGATTATGCTTTATAAAACATAGTTCGTAGTCCACTTGAATATTGCAATATGATATGGTACCCACACTATCAAAAGGATATTGCACAAATAGAGTGTACAAAGGTCCTTTACAGCTAGAATAGAAGAAGTTAAGGACCTAGACTACTGGGAAAGACTACAATTCTTAAAATTATATAGTCTAGAAAGGAGAAGAGAACGCTACATGATAATTCAGGCATGGAAAACAGATAGAAGGAATAGCAGAAAATAACATTCCTGGCAACTAAAAATATCAGAAAGAGCAAGCAGAGGTAGATTAATAGTGCCAAAACTATACCAGGAAAAATAAGGAAGCACACAGGACATTAATCCACTACGCACCAGCATCGATAATGCAGCGTCTATTCACAATGCGTTGCCAGCTCATCTGAGGAATATCAGGAGTGAGCGTAGATGTGTTTAAGAATAAGCTCGACAAATATCTAAAACTGCATCCCAGACCATCCAAGATTGGAAGATGCAAAATATACCGGAAGATGTACTAGCAACTCTCTGGTAGACATTAGAGGTGCTCACACTGAGGGACTGGGGCAACCCGAAACAAGATGTAAGGTCTGTAAGGTCTGTAAGGTCTCTCACTGCTGTGAATCGGTAATAACAGGAAACGATCGTTAGACAAATGAGTTCTCAAATGTTTCGGTGATAACGATGGTTCCTATTCATGCTACTCCCTCTTCCAGGACAGCGACTAATAATAATATCAACAATGATCTTTGCCTCCATAATTGCACCTGCAATATTATTGTTATAATTATTATTATTATTCTTTTACGGAACATACTTAGAAAGCCATAAATATTTCTGATTGCTTCTTCTTTCCCACCCCCGTTATCCGTACACTAAGGGGTCGGTTGCCTGATGCGCCTTTCCTTACACATCAGGATTGGTTTATAGTTAGCAAAGGGGGTTTGTTTTTTTACGACCGCATGTCCTTGCTGCCATCAACTACGGTGGGCCTCGCCTTTGACTAAAAAGTCCACCTGCAGGGCAGCAGCTTTACTACATATTGGCAGTGGGCCTAAGCCTTTTACCACAAAAGAGTGAGACTGCAAGGTAGCAGCTGTCCTTTTAGTCGCCTTTTACGACACGAGGACCTACGGTGGTAGTATTCTTACACCTCTACCACAGGGTGCTTATAAAACTTCAGATTTTTCTTACAGTTGAATGACTAATTAATTCTTAGGTTACAACGTTGTCACATATCCTAATATAGATAAAAAAAAATCCGTAAAAAATGTAGACGGTTTCGTTTTTTGTAAGAAGGCTTTTTTTTTTTTTTTTTTTTTTTTTTTTTTTTTTTTTTTTTTTTTTTTGCTGTGCGCCTTCAGCACTTTTAACATTTTTCAGGTAAAGAAGTTGTGAAGTTGACATCATTTGTTCGCCGAGTTGATAATTTATGAAAGGCGAGCTCTCCTCCAGGTATTTCTCGTCAATATAAGATTAGAGACTGTGGTGATTCCTTTGGGATTTCCACATTATATTATAGTTGGGAGTAATTTAAGTACTTCTCTTTTTGAAAACGATTATAAAAACATTATGTGCGTTTGTGTGTGTGTGTGTGTGTGTGAGGAGAGAGAGAGAGAGAGAGAGAGAGAGAGAGAGAGAGAGAGAGAGAGAGAGGAAGGATGGGGGGAGAGAGACTATACAATTATTTTGGCCTTAATTTGGTTGGTTTATTTTTCCTTGTCCAAAGTGTTTCGAATTTTTTGTGTATGTGTGTGTAACAGAGAGAGAGAAAGAGAGTTATGCCTTTAATACCTCGGTTACAAGCAGACAGCTCCCCTCCATTTACGCCAAGAACCGCAATATCTTTTAATCCTTCTGACGCTGAGGATTTTTGTAGCATAAATAATCCAAGGCCTTGCATAAATCCCACTCAGAAACGTCCAAAGTTTCCGCAGTTTAAAAACCGTTTTAAGCACCACCTCATTACTTTGTCCCCTTTTTCAGATTTCTTCAGTCGCCCTCTTACAAGAAATGGCCATTAAGCACTTTTTGGGGGATTCTTTACCCCGACTGACTGCCACGAATATAAATACTGTTCAGTCATATACTGTTTTGCATAGCGGTGTTGGAGCTTAGTAAGTAAAAGAGGTGGATTTCGCTTCATTTCAGTGTTTTATCGTCTTGTGGTAAATGTAGCATAAGCGATAAAACATCAACCGTTTGCATTTCAGATGGATTACCTTCGGTGAAGGGTTAGTTTTGTGCTGACAAAAGTTTTATATCTACATAAAACTGTTTGCAGGAATATTCTTAAAAGTCTTTGAATGCTCTGTCATTTTTCCATCTTGATTCTAGATTGTACAGTGTTATATTGATGGTAACATCTGTCAGGTTCATTCTATTTCTATTTAATTCTCAGTTTTAACAATATAACATGTGTAACTAGTACTCACAACATAAAAAAATAACGGTAACTTTAGAGAAGATTGAGACGGTCAATCTCGAACCTAGTGACGGTCACATCATCACTTATCCCAGACGAAGTTACCGTCATTCTGCACAACTTATCCAGAGGCAAAAATAAAACTGGGACTGGGCCCGGACTGGAAGACAAAGGAAAATCATATAGATAACCAATGATATTTAATACAGTATGCCTTTTATTCCGCCTCATTCACCACCGTTGTTATAAAGATAATATTAAAGGCAAGGTTATTTCTGTTAATGGCATGGTGACCTTTATCATCACTAATTGCTGTAATATATTACGTTTATTGCTGGATACTTACATTCAAGAATACTTCTGCTAAGAATATAGAGCTAATCGCAAGCCATTATTAGACAAGAAAAAATGACAATTTGAGTCATTGATTTCATCGAAATATTTCATGTTCGAAGTCTGGGATTTTTTCATTTGCTTAGAAGTGTTGCATTTCGTGAAGAGGTCATTCTCTTTTTTTTCTCATCTTTTGAAAATGAAAACTTGATTATTCAGGTGACGGATATAAAAGCTTCCGAGTGAATGGCAGAGAGTAATTCAAACTGGGTTTGTAGTGGAATGGCTAACATTCAGCAGTAGATTTTCAACCATACTCCATTCGTGTCCATTTGGGGAAACACGGAAACTGCGTCCCAGGTGAACTGCTCATGAAAAGTACCAGGATAAAAGGCACCATGACATCTTTTTCCTCCTCCTCAAAGTACCGTCAGACAGAGCCAGTGTCAGGTATTGTTTCGGCTTTGGTATTCGTCCATTTTGAGGACTCGTTTAAAACAAGTCATAGGAATGGACGAATACCAAAGCTAATAGAATATAAATATATGAAGTCAAATTTGGTTTTTATTCCTTAATTTTAAACCACTTTTGTTGAATAGAGGAAATAAATTCAGTGAAAAGTCTCTTAGCTGAATGTCGTTTTGACAGAATGCCTGAGGATCTTGTCTTTCCACTAAACTAAACAATGGGGTGAACAGAGTATACCGATGGTGATTGTATATGTGAAAGGTTAACTCGGGGGTGTAAGGTTGATCAGGTTGAGGGAATAATTCTGAACGAATGAATAAAATGAATAATTGTTCAGTTATACTGAGGAAAGGTGACAAAGCCGAATGTACGAATCAGAGAAACAAAATTGATTAGTAAACAAGGGAGAGTGAAAGATAGCGTTTTAATTATGAAAGTTAAACTGAACACTGCAAGTGAATTAATAAAACAGAAATAAAAGTGACGGTGGACATGAAGTATAGAAATGAATACTTAACAATTGCCGATATAGAACTTCACAGACCTAGTGAAAAGGTTCTAAAATAAATAGTGGAGATACCACCTCGCCGGGTGAATAGTATCCGGTCAAACAGAAAATTACGAAGGAGACATAAAAAATGTGAAAGGAAATTAGGATAAAAAATAGGTTATAATTAATTTTTGTGGTCGGTTCTTACGCCTTGATGACAAAATACAAAACAGAAACCATTGCAAAGCTTTGACCGTAACAGGAGTCGTTCCTTTGCCCTTTCTCGAGCGCCTTCTACTTGTCATCCATTCCCGCTTGCCATCCTTTAGTCTTCTGTTCAGCATCTCTAACTGTCACTCACTGCTAGATCGTTGTAAGTCATTTACATTTCCGTGGATCTCTTTTCTCTGCTTCCCTACCGTCCAACCACTCCAACTTCCTCTTTTCACTTTATTCGGCGCTGAATGGCCTCAAGTTCCCCAGTGCTTGTCTTCATAGCTTAAATTTCATGAAGCATAACTTCACCTGTGAGGAAAGGTCTAGGAAGCTACAACAATGTGCTTTCGGTCAAATTGTTGCTCTGCACATCTGTCATACAGAGGAATTTCCTCAATTTGTAAGATGGTTTCGTCTAATAGTAGGAACTACATTAGTGTAAATCGCACAGTTTTCTAAATACCGTCAAATATTGTGTTCTCGTTGTCATAAAAAAATGAATGCCAAAATAAAACTAAAGTCATATCCAGCTAACTGCCTTATTTTATAAGAAAGCCAAGGGCAACTTTCTCCTCGTTTTCTCCAGGCCAGGGAAGCGTTATCCTCAGTGGCGTGATTGGTATGATGTTGGCGTACCACCTCGGTGGCCGCGAAGTCGATTCTCGACCATTCCACTGAGGGGTGAGAGATGTGTATTTCTGGTGATAGAAGTTCACTCTCGACGTGGTTCGGAAGTCACGTAAGCCGTTGGTCCCGTTGCAACGTTAAAAAAACACCATACAAGCAAGGAAAGCGTTTTGGTATTTAATGGGCTTTTTTTCCCCAGCAGTCTTCTTTCCACTGGAGTTCACAGTTCACTCATGGATGTTTATTGTCTTTGACAGGAGTCTTGCCGTGAGATATATCGGAACAGTTGGATTCCTATACTACCTGGGATTCCTGAAATAAAGCCCCGATTCGCAGTGTGGTAGTTACAGGAGGACGATTACAAAGACTGAGGGAGAATTGAACTCGAATAGAAGCGTATTGAAAAGCAATCATTTTCCGAGTTAATGTATGTAACAAATAACAAAACTAAATGTGTGAAAAGCGAACAACTTCTTTATTTAGTGATATAATAAGTAAAACGTAAACGGGAAGTATTCAATTTCCATGATGTCATTTATTAAGTATTTTTTTAAAGTAAAAACTTCATGTATCATCGAAATACTTACAGAGTCCATCCTGTGTCTTTTATTACAAAACTCGTTACTTTTATTAGTGAAACTATACGTTGTATCTGAACGTTTTTTCCTCAGTGTTATTACTGTCTATGGCAACTTCATGAAAATAACTATTACATTATTGGCTTGGGCGGGCAGATATTGTTATATTATTAAAGAAATCACATTCACAATTATGCATTTTCAAGTAATCCAATTGTCAGAATTAAAACTACAGCAGATCGACACTCAGAAGTTCCAAGCTTCAAAAAGTTCAGTTTAACACAGTGTATCACAATGCAGTTTTCTAATCTTGGATGTTTCTCTCTCTGGGGATTCAAGACGATTCCTAATAGATGTCAAGAGCAGTCGCTTAATCCTGATATGGTATAATCAAAACCTCTTTCCATGTTGATTATAAAATGGTAAACAAATATAGGATCTGAAACTACATCCTGTTACATAAAAATTTCCAAACTCGTTTGGGAATTTTTTTTTCTTTTACAGAGGTACGTACTACATGCGAGACAAATTGCCCATTTGTGTTACCTGTGAGTTATTTGCAGCCATAAATTTAAGGCTGCTATTTGAAGCAAAAGTTTAATTTAATGTATTTTCATTACAGTTTGAATGTTACATTTATTGTCGGTACAGCTGAAGTAATTGTCATCCTGAATTAGGAGATTTTATTTATTTATATATATATATCTATATATATATCATATATATATATAATATATATATATATATTATATATATATATATATATATATATATATGTGTGTGTGTGTGTGTGTGTGTGTGTATAAAATAAAATTATCTGTGTGATTTTATTATGTATGTATGTGTCTGTGTACTCTAAAGAGGCTGTAGCTTCTCACAATGACAATATATTTAAGAAATGTAGTGCCCTACTTGCTACGTTCTCCCAAGGTACAAGGATTCTAAAAGTTTTGAATGGCAGCGTCTGAGTGTGGATATCAAGTTACCAATTGCTCTCTCTCTCTTTCTCTCTCTCTCTCTCTCTCTCTCCGTCTTTTACTGACATATTGCGTTTATTTTCCCCGACTTCCTAATCTATCTGTAATTATGTCTCTCACTTTCACTCTTGAGTCTGGCGAATGAAAGACATAGTCAGAAAGTGTCTCTGTCTCGATCATCTGCTTTATAGGAAGATGAAAGCGCTTCCCACGGCGGGATAGATATATTCATTCACTGAAGAGAACGTGGGGTCCCTTGTATAAATGATTTTATTCCTTGCATTATTTTGGAGGGGTTTGTAAGGATTAAAGGGATTCATTTTGGTTTCATTGGTTATGGTTGATGTCTTCACCATTTTAAGAGGGTTCCATGATCACGTGAGAGCGGTTGACTCTATCGTGTGACCTCCTATCCTAAGACTCGTAGAAACTTCCTCTTGACTAGTAGTATTCATGTTAACGACCTCCTTTTAATTCTTAAAATCCTTACCGTAGATAGCAACTATTTCTCATAGGTCCTCATTACTATAGATAGCTTTATAAGGAACTTTAAATTACGTTGTTCTGATACCCTTATTTTGATGAAAAGGTGATGGATCCTGCCTATCCTGTGCTGATAGATCCTAGTAACAACAATAGGAAAATAGCTTTTAGATAGGTCACTGTATGCCCCTTCAGTGGTCATGAACAAGTTTCTTCTCTCGTAAATTGGATGGGGAATGGAAGATATATTATGACAAGCCAATTCCAATAATGCCCTTTTTCGACACCTCCCCACGAGAGGCCTGTATATTATTCTCTTATTATTGTTAGCCAATTTTGATTATATTATCGTTGTTAATAAAAACGAAAGGTATTTTTTAGACTTTATACTTAGGAGTTGTTAAAGAAAGCTAAGCTAGGTATAAGGTAAATCTTTTTCGGTTGAAAATCAAGGTGTACTGTCCAGTCTTTACAATAGGGCAACGTTTCAGGTCTTCTGTGCATATTTATAAAACCCTGCAAAGGATGTTATTACCGGTAATCTTCAATATTTAATTTATATATATTTATATATATATGTGTGTAATATATATATGTATATATATATATATATATATATATATATATATATATATATATATATATATATATATATATATATAATATATGTTTTGCCACGGAGGAAAATGAAAGGCGAGAGAGCCAAGAACTTTCGGTCTAACACGACCCTTTACTTAGGCACAACTAAGTGAAGGGTCGTGTTAGACCGAAAGTTCTTGGCTCTCTTTTCAGTTTCCTCCGTGGCAAAACCTTTATTTGTACATAGTATCACGTTTTAATACCTCGATAAGTAACAAAGTTATTCATATATATTAGTATAATATAGATATATATATATATATATATATATTATATATATATATACTAATCATCCTTGACTTATTCCTCATGAATTGCTAAAATATGATGTTGCCGTTCAAGCTCTGTATCTAGATAATTGCCTCATTAAAAGACGACGTATAATTTTCATCATTACTATATGGGCAATATGTTATTCCTTTCAGGTCAATCTTCTCGTAATAAGTTGCTAATTATGATTCCATTCTAGATTAGGCGAGAAAGATCTATACCGCTTTAGATCTCATCTTGGATAGCATTTCGACGTTGGTCTGTAGTACACAGGGCAGAAATCAGTATTGAATGAGGTTATCTTTTTAGGTGTACGTTGATTATATTTTGCCGTTTTTTCAAATTGACGTAAAATAGTATACATTTAAATATGGCTGTTTATAGCTAGTGGAACAAAGTAATTGTTAATTTAAGCATCAAGATTTCCAATCAGTTTAATCCTAACTGTGCAAGATGTGCATATCAGATTTTTGTATAAGGAAAATTACAGAAAATGTATTAAACAAAAATAGTTTTTGAATGCATAAGTCATAAGCTCTTTTCCGAAGAATTTTATATATGAGTTTTCAGCTTCAGGTATGAAATTCGTAAAAAAAGAAAAAAAATTACTACTCTTGCTTAAGAATTCCTGACCTATCTGGAACATTTATCTTTCGGCTGAAGTAACAGACATCACGAAATATTTTCTAGGAGGTGAGGCTACATCTCTGCAGGACACCGAGGAACACACTGAAGCTGATCCTTGATGAGAAGAATTATTCTTTTTCGTGTCGCTGATAATCTTTTAACTTTTGTGCCAAATGGCATTCCTGTCGAGTAACAATTTAGCCCCACTTACTTAAAATCCATTTGCACTGCCTGTGACCTCTCTGAAACAAGCTAATAGTTGATAATGATTAATTCTCCATTTAACTTAGAGGCCAAGATTGAAAGACTGACCTACTTGGTTTATATCTGGTTCTTATGACCATTTTGAACAACCTGAGCCCCACCCAGTTAACCCAGGTATAATTCGTTGGTGGTTCATACCTGGGAGTCCCGTGATTACATCTCTGTATAAGAGACTTTGGACTAAACATACTATATACCTGAAACTGATAAGATGATATTTAATTTTTTTTTTTTTTGGTGTTTGAAGTATAAGTAAACATGTCATAAACATAAGCTGGGAACTTATCACTACATATCACAGACGGGTTGGAAACTAAGTCAACGACCGTAAGTGAGACTGAACCATTGCTCAATGCTGGATAATCTTTACCGAACACTTAAAGACCACCAATAATTCGTTAACTAAAATACAACCTGTTTCCGATTTGTGTGAGATAAGTCGCCGACGTGTGTTTATGACTTGTTTTATTGCTATGGAATTTTATAGTCTTACATTACTTTGATTGAACCCTTTTACCAATAGTGAGCGTTCTTAAAGTTGCTTCTGAATTATATATATAAAAAAAGTATATGTTAGTTGGGTAAATCAAATTGCAATTAAATATGTTACGACTGCCTCAATGTTGGAGACTAATGAGGACTACATTTATGAGCTAAATATAGTCTTATTCAGGCATAGTCATTACAGAACCTTGTAAAGAAATATTTTGTTTGCGCATTTATCTTCACATAATCAGCTCATTAATTTCGACTTAAACTTTTTTGGAAAGAACATCTCAGAGAAGATAATATTTATTTCTTTAATTTACAAAACGATGAATCACATATTTGTATTTTAAATAATGATTGCTTTTCCGTTTATTTGCTTCTCTGACATTGTGATTAAAGAGGGAAAATATGCGAATAATTTAGGTCAAAACATTGTGACGTTTTGTGAGCTGAAGTATAACCCTACGGATTTTATTTTGGCGATTCCTCTGATGAAATCCTCATTTTGTTCCAAATTCACTGTCTTTGATGTGGTTTGGATAAACTGTTTGTATATCAATCTATTGGAACAAAGTATTGGAATACGGGGTAACCAGACAGAAACCCTGAACTCGTATGAAATCCTGGAGACAATAATCAATAGACCAAAACCAAAAGGAACATCCAGAGGAATTCGGGAAGTGTTAAAGAAGACGAAGTCAGAAGGTACTAAGTACTTATCCCCAGATAGTAAAGTGGAACGAGCGAGGAGAAGAAATGAGAGAATATTTGCAAACACAGGCGAATGATGCTGATACAGAAGTGCATTCAGAAAGTGCCACTGGTGATATGGTAGACCACAGAACAATTAATGGAATATCTTCGGCTGAGAAAACTAGAAAACACTTGTCACAATAGGGATGTGTCAACCAAACATCAGTAGAAAGAAGACGCTGAGAGGAGCATTATTCTGATGTCATGAGAGATATAGGTTGGTGCAATTTGATTGATGCACCAGGAGATGAAGTGCTTCGAATGAAACACTGAACGAGGCCACGGGTTTTGAAATCCAGTAGGTAATAAAGAAACTAATAAAGAGAAGGAAAGCCTTCAGACTCTGAGTTCATCCGAAACTGAAATGACATTTTGTATACTAATGAGACGGTTTTGGAGAGGGTGGGATAAGGAAACAGAATATGATTGGGAATTGATAAAAGCTTCAAGAGGAACAACTGGTTTTAGAAAAAGTAGGAGTTGCCCAGATTAGATATTAGTGTTAATCCATACCGTGCAGCAGTGTATGTATGAAACCACCCTCCTGATGGCTCTTGCTGTTTGTGAGAGTTATATTTGACAGCGCCACAGACCAATATTGTAGAAGGTCTTGCTTCACTATGCCATTCCCGTTAAATATGTAAAGGTTCACTAAGAGAATCTATGAACAACGTAGATCCTGTCGACAGAATTTTCAATAAATAACGGAATACTGCAAGGAAAGTTATTTCACCTTTGCTGTTTGTTGTGCTCATAAATTTTGGAATAAAAAAGTGGTTGGAGTTGGAAGCCTGGAGCAACAGCAGAAGATTGAAGGATATAGCATAGACTGATGATGTTGTTTTAATCAGAAAAGCTAAACAAAATCTACAAAAAATATTTTAGAATTCAGAATTCATACCTAGTGAGATGTATTTAAAATATACCTTAGAAAAATGTAAATAAAAAAATGCAGAGAGTTCTATCTATGAGGCTGAGTCTTTCAAGTATTGATCAACATACTCCAACACAGACTTGCTTTAGTTGAAAATTAACAAAACTCGGGGAAATTCAAATCAAAGGATGGGCTGATTCAGTAAGATTTGGAAGTTAAGTAGAGCAAACTTACATAAGTATGTTTCGTACAGTCGGTATGCACATTGATAGGCATAAAAGTATAGCTAAAAGATTTTGCCGATTTCAGGCAAATCGTTAAGGAGAATATTAGGATCAGATGAAGAGTTAAATTGAGAAATGATACGAAAATGTATTACATGAAATCCATATGTAGAAGAGGTAATGACTGAGGGGAGATGGAGATGGCTCTGAACATGCCATTCCCACTAAAGCGGTTGTAATAGTAAATGACAGAGTCATCTGGGCTTCGTAGGTCCACCAGAAGAGTTGGAAGTCTCAGGCCATCTGAATCAGAACTGTGATATGGGAGGCTGAGGATGAAGGGAGATTTGTGATGAGTATGAAAGCACAGGAAGACATCCGTGGAGGAATTTCTCAAAGACCTTTTCTGTCGCTCCCTTTTGGGAGACGATGTTAATGAAGACGATAAATAATCGATGAGTGAATCACCTCAGTAATAGCTCCAGTATCCCAACCGGTCTCTAGGTTATTAAGTAAAACAAATATGCTCTTTTAATGACATTATTCTAAAGCAGCAAAACAAGCAATAAAGCAAATTTTAAGTTAAATATGACCACCATTCGGATAGTGATCCATTTGTTTAATAGGTAAATATAAAATGTAGATGAAACAAATAAAATCACTTTATATTTGCTTTTGGTAATATCTGGTAGTGTTCTAATAAATTCTCTGTCAGAATAAAATGAAAAGACTTAAAAAAATGGTGGCAAAAAAAAAAAAAATCTACATCTCGAATGGCTAATCGAGCCATCTAACCCCAGACATTCTAACTCTTTCCCTGAAACAAAGAAAATCTTTAGAGTTAATTTTAATGTCCTGTCATGATTCAAGCAGAACACACTCAAACATATTTATGTAAATTTGGTCTACTTTCCTTCCAGATCTTCTGCAACCAGCCCGTTCTTTGATTTGCCTTTCCTAGCGAATCTGTACACTACCAACTGAGTCACTGGTGGGTTGGGAATTTGTGTAAAACTCGCTGGTAATTTAGGCGGAAGCCTGGATATGAAAAACCTCAGGTACAGAAGTTTACTTAGGTTCCTACTTCTCTAGTGACCTGTGTGATGTCAGCTGGTAGCGGTCTGGTCTTTCAATGCGAGAGACCTGGATTCGATTTCTCTTGTGAGACAAAAATTGTTATATATATATATATATATATATATATATATATCTATATATATATATATATATATGCATATATATATATATATATATATATATATATATATATATATATATATATATATATATATATAGCATATATATATATATATATATATATATATATATATATATATAAAGGAATACTACTTAATCCTTCTTGTAAAACCCAGAGTAAAACGATTTAAGATGGCCAAAGCTTTCAAATGACAACAGCACGTAGCATTTATTCATCCCAACTGCACTCAGATATCACAAAAAGTCTTTGGATTATGTTCGTTCGCTAAATCCCCAACGCAACGGGACTGATGATATAAGCGTTAGCCGAAGACCCGACCGTTTTATGCCCCAATTCGAAGCTCCATGTTGCGGTAATGGGAAACGTTTCAGAACGTTTGTGGATTGAACTTTCAAAAAGAATGTTTATTCCCCACTAGTCCATAAATGTGCATCGTGGTTAGCCTCGTCATGTTTTGCATATTTAAAAGAGATAACGTTGCTGTTCTGTGATTTCCCTCTCAAAATGTGTTTTTTATCTTATGATTTTAATGTGATGACTATTTTTTTAGGGAGATTATCGAATAAAAAAATGAATGCGTTGGACTACCGTAGTCTTCAGGAGCAGCCTATTAATATTTAGTTAACACAAAGTACAGACAGGACAAACACATATATTCATTATATATATATAATATATATATATATATATATAATATATATATATTGTGTGCGTGTGCTTTTATTTGTATCTATCTATCTATCTATCTATCTATATATCTATCTATCTATCTATCTATCTATATATCTATCTATCTATCTATCTATCTATCTATCTATCTATCTATCTATCTATATATATATATATATATATATATATATATATATATATATATATATATATATATATATATATAATATATATATATATATATATATTATATATATATATAATAATATATAAGTGTGTGTATGTGCGGTGTGTATACCCGTATATATATATATGTGTGTGTGTGGGTTTGTGCGCATATATACTCTATGTGTCTATATATAAATATATACTTATATGAAAGAGTATTCCTATCCATTTCTGAGTGTTGACCGACTGAATAAACTGTTTATAAGGATTGCAGTTAATTAAACGAAATAAAAAGGATGGAAAATTCCAAACTGAAAGGTTTCAAATCAAAATATGGAGTCTTATTGAATTATGCAGAAAAGTATTCCTGAAGAACTTTGTCATTTTCATAAAAGAGGTCAAGTTATTGCCAGCTCAATTCACTTTATTTTAAATATACAAATTCTTATAATATGTACATTTTTAAAAGTTATTATATGTTCAGATATAAACTAATAAGTGCTTCTGATATACATTTTATGTAGACAGTACAATTCTTACCTAGTTACCAAACTCTCTTTTTGGGACGTTTTTATGACAACTGATGACGAAGTACAAACCAATATCACTTTCTTTTATTACTTTTTTTCATATCGGTCCTTAGTCCCCTTCGTCATTAATATTTGTGAGCAATTGATACCAAATATATCTCGGGAGTCTCCGTCGATGTCCAGTAGCGCCATCTTCCTTCACCTTTTCCTGCTGAGGAATTCCACAAATTTCTGTCGTCTCGAGTCATTTCATCTAACGTTGTTACTTTATATAATGAGCAGATGTTCGAAGTGTGATATAGTTTGATTTCATACTAGTGAAGTTTGTAAAATGTCATGGATTAGAGAGAGAGAAGAAGAGAGAGAGAGAGAGAGAGAGAGAGAGAGAGAGAGGAGAGAGACGAGAGAGAGAGAGAGAGAGTTTCATTTTCTCGACTACTACCAGACCTCTGTTTCACATCTAACCGCTGCCTCTTTGGATAAAACAGGATGGAACCGAATTAGGTGCAGTGGAAAGTTTCTTACAAAACTGGAAACTTATTTTTCACAAAACCTTTGTCGTCCTGGATCACATTGTTATATCTATAAATAAATTTGAATGCAAAGGCAAAAATGCATATAGTATCCATTCCATTAGCACACAATGCGAATTCTTGGTAAAATATTAAAGAAACAAGCGTTTTTAAAAACATTTAAGGAAATATTTTCCCCATGTTAATATCTTTGCAAATTATTACTAAACGAGATATTCGAGAAATTATGACTTAAAATCATAAGATGTAATCTTAACTATTTGCCCTGTCCCCCATAGGATGGGACCCGGCGCATTAGGTTAGAGTACACTGTGCATTTCAGGGCCGCGTCTAATTGATTTTCGTCGATAAAATCTTACCAAATCATCGAACAAATATCGTATTTTGGAAATGGCTATTCGAAGCACAGCCTAATTGGCAAAAAGATGCAATGATGTCTAATGTTACTAATTAAGGCTCTTATCAGAGTAAAATCAAAGAACTTTAAAGGGAAACTTGGCTAAATCTATCAGGCTCGTAGATGGAGGCTAGGTAAAGCAAAACGTCATAACTGGAGGTCCTCCCACTCACAAATATTGTCGTATCATTGAGCCCATATACTTTTATGAATGAAAGCTTAGATGTTGGTGGTAGTAGTCATAGTAGCATATGGAAGTCTTATATTGTTTCACTCACTCAGACATCTATGTAGGGTACAATAAGTGAATGAGAATATTAATTGTATAAACAGTTCCATGGCGCAATTCACGTGTCCTTTAACTTCAATATGCTCCAATCTTACACACACTTTGCGAACACTATTGTTACCCTGGAGTTTCAAGGATACGCAAAGTATCGGTCAGATACCCACGAAATTTGCCACACAGTCGTACGTCCTGTGTGGATAAAGACCTGTATTAGCCTG
>NC_087214.1:54687803-54725303 GCF_015104395.2 Macrobrachium nipponense | reverse complement strand
CCAGTTCAATACTATCCGAAATTGTGTACATACATGAATTTTACGTCATTTTAGTGTCATGACATTCCTTATGAGACAAAGGTTTTCATGGTGAGTTTTTAAAGAAGGATGATCGATATTTACTCTGAACTGACATTACCATAAAACAACTTTAACAAAGAATATAGATGTTGTTACTGCATTTAGCTATAAATTAGTACAGGACTTCTACAGATTCTTTATAATTTAAAGTTACTCGGGAATCTAGAAAGCAACGAACACGATGACTTTGAAGCTCCGCCCCTTTTGTAGAGTTGCCAGGTGCGGCATTATTAAGCATATGGTGTTTGAAGATTTCAGAAAACTGTATCTACAGTTTCTCTTGTGGATAGTACATACATAAAGATCGCACTAGGAAACTTTTTTGGGAAATCTGGGCTTTTGCACTAAATGAAGCTGCCTCAAACGAAAAGGCCACTCGCCATTATTCATTTAGGTACTGAAGGCAAAAGGCTATCATTTACTCACATTCACCGGACTGATTACACACGTGAGAAAAAAACCGAGTATTATTATCTGTTATTTTATGTTCTTAGAATTCATTCCGTCTGATTTGCAGATTAATCGGTTAATGAAATGGAAAAGGTCCTCATTATCAGTTCCACGAGGGTCAATAGCTCTTCTATATTTTCATGAGTAATTTTTGCTTGAAGGTAAATCATGTGCGTGATATCGCAACGCCATGTACAAAAGTGATACCGTTGAGTGAACAGTATTTATGAATAATTTACGCTTTCTAACTTCCAGTCTTTTCTTCCTCCTTTCCTTTTTATCCATCTTTTTATTCTGAGGACTTTTGCTCTGAACAACATATGAAAGTATAAAGCCGAGATTTGAATTGGAAAATCAGAGATCAGTATTTGCTTGAGAGTAAATCAGATGTGAACTATAAGGATCTCTTCCCATTTCTTTGTGAAATTAAATGAGCATTAACTTACATCCATCTCTCATGCGGTAATTGTTTAGTTCTTTCAGCTTCATTCCTTCAAGTACTCTATTTCATAGGCATTTCCATGAACATTCCACATGAACTCCCCTCATGAATAATGATGTTGCAGTTCCGAATGAGGAAGTATTAACTTGTAGCAAAGGCTTGCATAAGAAGCAGTGTCTACAAACTTACTAATCTATTACTTACTAATTTCAGACAACGAGCAGAAATGTAGTGCCTAACACTGGGCGAACAAAAACAGAGGTCATGACTGAAATGCTGACATTGTAATACATATGGTAATGACGATACATTAACATGGCAATAATATGAATGAAGATATAAAAGATGCGTGACGTATGCTGTGTTTCTTGTGTCCACACGTTTGGCACGCGGAGATGATGATATTAGGAGATCAGCTGGACAGGTGAGAAGGTGTGTGGGGTCCACATTGGACCCCACCTTGGACTTCCCACACCTTGAAGAGGCCTACGTTTTAGGCTGGTGTCCGGGAGGTATGCTGGCTTGAGATGGTCGATGGAGATCCATTTAGCCCTGCCTGCCATCCTCTGTCACTGGTAGGCCTTTTATTGTCTCTGAATGATATGGTATGGTCCCAAGTAGGCGTCTGCACCTATGAACACATATTTTGTGCTTTGCAGTTCGCTGGGGACATACACTTTTCTTGTCATGTGGTAGGGCATCTTGGCTGGCATTATCCTTTCTAAAGCTTCAGAGTTGTCGGATGGGGATGTTGGACTTGATTGATTTTGAAAGACATCTGGTAGCAATGTTAGTGCTTGGCTGTATAGGGCTTAAGCTGGAGATACGTTGAATGCTGTGTTATCGTTCTCATACCCAGTAAGACCCAAGGTAACTTGTTTCTCCAGCTCCTGCCTTGACATCTGGCAGTGAATGATGCTTTTAATGACTGGAGTAGCTTTTCGATGATGTGGTTAGCCTCTAGGTTGTAGGCCATCAAGTGTTTTATTTTGGTCCCAAATTGCGTGTGAGGGCATTCCATAAGGCAGAATTGAAGTTGGCCCCCTGTTGCTCAAGACGATCCGCATGAATCCGTGTCTGCTGACCCAGCCAATGAGAACTTTCACACAACTCTCCGCCATTTCTTGTTGTATCATTATTGCTTCGGGCCACCCGGTATGTCTGTTGATGATGGTGAACAGGTATCTGTACCCCTTGGATGGGACTAGAGGTCCTACTATGTCGACATGGATGTGGGTGAGTAGGTGGTTTGTTGGGTGGAAGTCTATTCCGCTCTCTATGTGTCCTGTGATTTTTTATGTCTGAAACAGGATGCAGTCTCTCATCTGTTGTTTTTTTATGTCCTTTTCCATTCCCCACCATTTGTACTGCTCTGCCAAAATTCGGGCCGTTGAACAGCCTGATGGGTGGGACAGGTTGTGAGCGAGTGTAAAGGTGTTTCTTCTGAGGCCTTCTGGTAGGCTGGGGGAAGGGCATCTGGTACTTATTTCACAGGCAATGGTCATCTCTCCATTGTTGATTGGCAGGTCAGTGATTGTGTTTACTTTTTCTGGTAGGGGTTTAATGCTGTCTTGACTTACTTGATGTCCCAGGAATTCCACCATTTTCTTTGTTAGTTCACATTTATTGTCTCTTGCTATGAATGCATTTTTTCTAAGTATTTGCAGTACTCTTTTGAAGTCCTTAAGATGCTGCTTGAGGTTGGGGCTAAATAAGAGGATGTTGTCAATGTAAACCACACAGAAGGGAAGGTTGCATAGCAATTTGTCCATCAGTCATTGCAATGGCCAAAATAGCTGTAGTTGAATGTGTAGATGCCTAAGGGGGTGATGATCATGGACTTTTCTATATCTTCCTTTCCTACTGGAACTTAGAAGTAGTCTTTGCACTGGTGCCATGTTCCATCGTGTTGTGGTACCATGTGAAGAGGTGATGCCCAGCAGCTGGGGGCTTGTTGGCATATTCCTTTATTTTCCATTTCCTTGAACACTTATTTGGTGTAGGAGAGCTTTTCTGGGTTAAACGTCTGAAGTGTGAGTGGATGGTGGGGGCCTTCCATCTCTATGTAGTGTTGGATGTTGTGTTTTGTTGGTTTGGTTAAGTCTTGCTGCAGATCATCTTTGAAAACCTCTCGGTATTCTTGAGGAAGTCGTCGTATTTCTGCTGTTGGGTAGCTGCTGCAATGGGGCATGTTTGTCATCTCTGCTGTTGTAATGATGGTGTATCTGTGTGACTGTTTAGAAGATGCTGTTGAGTGGGTTTTCAGGATCAGTTTTTTTGATACTGTCCACTAGCAGGTTGTGAGTTTTAGTGAATCTGCGCCTAAAAGGGTTATTGTCATTATTTGCTGGATTGACATTTCAACTGTAATCTTTCCAATTGAATGACACTTCATATCATTGCTTCCTGTACATTTTGAGGGTGCTCCACTGGCGTTGGATACCTGGAGGTTGTTTGTCAGAGCAGGGCTGAGTTGTTCATACTGACTGGCTGGCACAGGTGACCTGCATGACCGGGCGTTGATGAGAAATTCTGTGCCTGACCTTCGTCCCTAACAAAGAACACGTTGAGTCCTTATGTTTGTATCTGGAAGTAAGACAGCGGTGAGCGGACACAGTTTCTTTAAGAAGCAACCGTTCTGTTCGCCACTGAAGTTTACTTAGGTTGGTTGTGCAACCCTTTAGCATGTTTTATGAAAAACAGGCAACCTTGTCACATTTGCCAGTCCTTCTTCCCAAATCTCCAATGGACGTTGCACATTCACTTTGGTGATCGTCATTCTTCTGTCTTGCCTTCCCCTTGATGAATAGCTTGGGAAGTTTTGTTTGTGGATGGGGGCTGGCTGGTCCCTCTGAGTAGCTGTCACATACTGTGTTGGTTGACTGTTCGGGCCTGTTGTGCTGCTGCTGCTGTTAGTGGCTGTGTGGGTTCTGCCCGTATTGTGGGCTATGTGCACTACGTTCAACCAGTTTCAGGAAATTCTTTGATTGCATGGTGGAGGCACTGAGCATGCCCGCCACTGTTTGGTTGGGTAATTTTGTGAGGAGAATCTATCTCAAAAGGTCTAGGGTTGACTCAGATTGGCTGTCTGTAGAGGGTAGCATTATGAGTCGCTGCAAACTGGTTGTAGACATGTAATGGCTTGCTCGTCTATTATGACTGTCCCCACATCATTGACAAATTTTTTGGCCTCTTAGGGCAAGGGGCATGTTGAAGGATGACTTCAGGTAGTCCTTCAGCAGTTCGTAGGTGACGGGTTTAAATTCTGTGAGCAATCCTGCAACTTGCTTGAAAACCTCGTCTGGCAGGAATTCGAGGGCAGCGTCTGCTTTGTGTGCTAAGGATGTAATTTTCTTCAACTGGAAGATTGTCTCTGCCCTGAAGAATCAAGCTCCTGGATTGTGGGGCGTGAATGGAATGAAGGTAGACGTATGGAGGCGGCTACAATGGTCTTGCTGGAAAGGCTACCATTGTTGGTAGCAAAGGTGTGAATAAGAGGCAGCATCTGCAAACTTACTAATTTATTCAGACAACAAACAGAGAGGTCAATAACTCTTGCGAGTGGATATGTAGTGCTGATCTTATTCTTCTTCTTCTTCTTCTTCTTCTTCTTCTTAGCTTCAACCCATTTTTATATGGGGTCGCCATTATGAATGAATCGTTTCCATCGATTTCTGTCCTGCGCATCGTTCTCGTCAACACCTTTCCATAACAAATCTTCTCCACACAATCACACCATCTCTTTCTTGGTCTTCCCATTCTTCCTTCTACCCCGCACTTCCATATCCATTGTATGTCTTCCAACATGATGTTCCTCTCTTCATAACAGGTGTCCATACCATCAAAGCCTTCCCTCCTGTATTTTCTTTGATATTTCAACTACCTTTGTCGATCCTCTTATATACTAATTTCTAATCCTATCTTCCCTTGTTCCTCCCGACATCCATGTCAACATTCTCATTTCTGCTACATCCATCTTCTTCTCCTCTGATTTCCTCATACTTGCTGTTTCTGTTCCATATAACATAGCTGGTCTGACCACCGTCTTATGAAACTTTCCCTTCAATTTCAGAGGAACCTTGTCACATAGGACCTCTGATGCAGACCTCCAGTTATTCCATCCTGCCTGAATTCGATGTCTCACCTCTTGGTCCATGCTTCCACTCTCCTCTAATATGGACCCCAAGTACTTGAACTTCTGTACTCTTTATTTCTTCCTCATCCAATCTTATGCTATTTCCACCATCCTCAATAGGGAACAAAAACAAAGGTCACAACACAATCATTTGTGTTTGTTGACAGATGGAAATATACATATAATTGACAGTGTAATGACGATACGCTTAGCATGACAATAATATGAATGAAGATATATGTATAAAAGATGCGTTATGCATACTATGTTTCTTGTGTCGGCTCATTTGGCACGGAGATGATGATGTGAGGAGATCTGGACAAGTGAGATGAAGGTGTGTGGAGTCCACGTGGGAACTTATAAACTATCGGAGGGAACTGAGAGAGAGAGAGAGAGAGAGAGAGAGAGAGAGAGAGAGAGAGAGAGAGAGAGAGCAGGAATCAGTGAGAGCTACCTCAGTATTACTGCACCACTTCCGCTCTTCTGTTGTTTAGAGAGAAGTAACTATTTCAACACTTCCTCGATATGGCCGAATGAAAAGCGTTGGGAGGAGATCTTGGAAGTCTTTCCTTTCTGATGCTCGTTTCTCGGAAGTCGGTCGATTTCTCGTTCATGAAGGTGTGTAATATTTCCCTGCAGGTTCAGCGGAAATGGACATTGGCTTCTTTATGTTGCCTAGGTAAATAATGTTTACCGAAAGATAATACTCCCTAATTAAATTCACTTTCTTAGTATCCGCAGTTTGATCTTTATTTTCACGTGCGAAAAGCTAAACAAGGATCTTCCTTGTATCGTGTAAACCAAATGGATATTTAATGACATTAATGACTGTAGAAGAAAAATTGCGTATTTATTTAAGCAATAACTATAAATATCAATTCATAATTACTATTATGCAGGACGAGGTATGCTTAAGATTAAGTTTTATTCATAATTGTTATTATTATTATTATTATGGCATTATCATAGACATCATTATGATATAAATAGTCTCGTGTCCCTCAAGAAGAGACATTGCTCAAGAAATGAGATTTTTCACCAAGAAATACATTGAATCATCGCTGTTAATCTCTCCGCAGTTTTGGCAGATGTGTAAAATAAAATATATGGATGCCATAAGCTGGGCTAGCAATTGGATTTTTATGCACTATATAATATATATACGTAAATCTTTTTGCATGTGTTTATTAACAGAGGTTTTAAAGCTAATTGTATGAGCAATAATACTTAAAGTTAATTTTAAGATAAATAAACCTTTCTGATATTTAGATTAAAAAAGCTTATTTATAACACTAATCATTTAATGTTTAAGGATATTTTTCACGTAATTCCTGAATTAAACTTCATGATGGATGTTAAAGTCGCTGTATTTTACTCGTTCTAATTTCAGTAGAACCAGTATTTAGGAAAGGGACATTTTAAGACGAAGAGATTCACATGCAGTATATATAGATATCATAAAAAGAAAAGTTTTCGTACGTTATACATGCAAAAAACCAAATCGAAGAAAATTGCATAATTAACTTTTAAAACATTTTACAGATTGCAAATAATATAGCTGGCTAATTTGAAACAAGAATATTCCTCTTTGTTTCTTGCATGATTTGTCAGTTTTCATTTAGGGAAAGACGACCTGTGACAAACGAAAGAATCGGAAACTTCTTGGATTTATAAAAATTCCCACTTTTTATTTATTCAATTCATTTATTTATTCATTTTATTTATTTATTTATTTTTTTTTTTGCTGGAGGGCGTTCGCTTATCTTTCGACATCTTGAAATAATGGGCGGCTCTTGAAGGTTTCTTGTGTATTGTAACATCTAATTTTGTTCTATTATATTTTATAAGGCATTTGTGTATTTGTTCAAGTGATGAACATTCAGTTTGTCATATTACAAAATTTAATGAAATCGGCATATGAAATGTCGGGCAATATTGACGACAGTACTTTTTCGAACGACAAGTGATTCTTAGCGATAATTATTTATTATAAAAAATGAAATTAACTCGTACGCTATTTTAGTTTCCGGAATCCACTAAATCGAAAAAATCATCAACTTCGCATCCACAGCCCTTGTCTTATGGCTGACGCTTCTTCACCTTTTGTCTTTCCCTCCAATAATACAAGCAAGGATTTGTTTAAAACTCAAAGATGAAAATAGTGAAGAACACCCAACAATATTAACTTTCATAACTGTTTTCAAAACAAAATCCTTTTGAGAACAAGATGGTGCAAGTGGGAGACAAGCAGACATGAACAGATTTTCTAAAAGATGTCTAATTCCATTATCGTACCTTAAGCCGACAAAGTATAAAATATATGAAAAAGCAAAATAAGAGACGGATGTTGTTCCTATCTAAATAAAGTTCGAGTAGCCTAATATCAGTACTATCATTCCAAGAATAGCATATTTCCTTCTTCTTTCCCTCGCTGCCTTCGAACGAATGCCGAGAATTGAATAAAAAAAAAAAGAACCGCTTCTGATCCATTGCCATTCAGGGTTTGGGAGTCCTTGTAGCCTGCCAGTGAGTGCTGGTGCTTGACCGAAATTCAGTGGTCACTGCAATATTTCATCGTTTGTTTGTTTGAACTTTTCGCACTGCGTGAAAATTTCGATGTAATCAGTGAAATTGCAGTCCTATCATGCAAATTCGGAACAACGCATTTCCATTTCAGCTTCGGTCTGTCCATTAACCTTTTATAGATGCTGACGCGGCTGGAATAAAAAGTTTTCTGTTTTTATGCGCGCTTAACATGATACCATCAGCATGCTCATATATACAAATGCATTTACATTCGCCAGACGGACATACACACGCAAACACACACACACACACACACACACACACACACACACACACACACATATATATATATATATATATATATATATATATATATATATATATATATATATATATATATATATGTACTTTAGAAATTAACTACATCTGACAAGAATGGGTGCCACGCAGATAACAACAGAAAACAGGGGCAAAATGGTATCAAAATTGATGGATTTTAGTGAAATACAATGTTACTCCCAATTAAGTTATTATTACATGAATCAGAAGATGTATACACAGGGGCTAAAGGCACTAGCTCCGTGGCACTAAAGTTACGTTAATTCACAAATCAATTAGAGCCAGAATGTAAAACCCCGAGTAGGTTAAGTTCTTTATGGGAAAAGAATTTAGAGAATGAAATGATTATTGTAATTATCATAAGTCATAAAATAATAGATAGCAGCTCTTCAATCTTCCACCTTGGGGCTTGAAACTGATGACAATAGGAACACCTTTGGCACGGTGGGAATTCAGGCGATGCACACAACATCCATGGTCTCCTGTTCTGCAAATTAAGGATGTACTGTAATGCTCGATTTAAAACGTGATTAATGTGACTGGGGCTTGCTTAAGGCATTTAGGGTATTTAAGCTAACACTGTTACGAGATAGCAAAATGGATGAACACTTGTGGTTGCAAGTCACAATATATGAGAGCAGGCAGAAATTAAGTAACAGAATTGTGAGTTGAATCAAATTCCAAATCCACCGTACCTTTGTCCTCTGGACGATCAGAGTCTTGAACCACAGTGCCAGGCTTCAAAGTGACAGGATTTTGGGCAGAAAGTGTCGGCCGCACACGAGAGTACATACAGTGGCGGAAAGGCGCCAGGCACAGAGATCTGATCTGGACACTGACATGACTTCCGTGGTAATGCTCTCACAGCAGCATTGGTCACCACTGCCTTTTATCACTCCTCCTTATGGTTGTCCTTTGTCTGTCACATAGCTGCTGATGGTTTGCCTGGAATGGATATTTGAGACGGCAGAGCACAGATTCGGAAAAGATGGACAATGAGAGGATCGTTAAGCTGTGGGAGGAGCCGAGTTTCGGAGGGGGTTGAATTTTTGGAAATCTTTAATGACTAGGGAGTGGGGAAGTGTGGCTTCCACATATCGGCCGACGTGGGTGTCTCTGATTTTCCTTTACTAAGTTCTACTACATTTCTTTTTTTTATTCTTTTAAAACTGAGGGCTTAAAACAGGTATAGAATGTATGTCTGTGACAATATATATATATTATATATATATATATATATATATATATAGATATATATATGTATATATATAGTATATATATATATATATATATATATATAAGATATATATAATATATATATATATAAAGAAAGATGTATTAATGACCAGAAAACAAAAAAATACTTGGAAAAGGGCCAGAAAACGATAGGAGGAAGCACCTGACTAAAAGACCCTGGAGAGCCTTTCCCTGCAACAAGTCCATCCATCTCTGCAGGAGGATAATGCGTCAATAAAAGTGCAGAATGTTTTCTGTTGCATTCCCGAATTTGTTCGTTGCATTCACGTTTGAGAGAGAGGACGACAATAGTCTCACTCTGTGAAATATTCATGAAATTCCATTGGCCCAAAAATTTTTTTGTCAAATCTGAGTAACTCTGGAAAAGCTTGTATGTTCGCCCATTTGGCTCAGATGTGTGTTGGTAGCAATGTAAAAAAGTAAGAGCAGTTGCATTTCTGATTTTTTACTTTTATTTCCTTTCTTTTCGTTCATCAATTTTCTTTGTATTGTAGAAACTATTCTTGCAGTATTGTCAAAGGTTTTGGTCAGTTTTAGAGTTTTCTTGTTGTTCATTGTAGCCTGATGATGAGGATGATAACCACAAGTACTCGCAAAATAAAGCTACAATAATTATTTATTACACACACACACACACACTATATATATATATATATATATATATATATATATATATATATATATATATATTATATATATATATATATATGTATATATATATATATGTATATATATATATATATATATATACATATATATGTAATATATATATATATGTATATATATATATATATATATATATATATATATTTATATATATATATATATATATATATATATATACTATATATATATATATATATATATACACACACACACACACACACAATGAGTAGGGACAGGAATGCCCGAATACGGACGTCGAACAGGAAGGCGGGACAGACAGGAATACTCTCAGTTATTCGTTTGATTATTGCTTATTCCCAACGTTTCATAATCCATGATAACAATTATTAGGGTGGGTCCTAGAATTTAAAAATAAAGATGGACAATACCAATCACAGAAAAAACACGCAAGGGCACAGTAGAACATAAAAAACGACAATTTACTTAAAAGGTATAAACAGATCTAAGCCTGAGTGTTCAATTTCGGAACAGCAATTTTATCAGCGAAGACTCGAATATTGTTAGTTCCAGTTGTCTTGAAGTTCGTCCAGTTATGTGAAGATCTTTGCTTTCAATGGGAGTTCTACAAAATTTCTTATGAATTCTTATGCTTGAGTGTTAGGGATTGGAGATTTTTTACCCCCCGTACGAAACTGACCCCACCTATGAGAATCTGTTTGCACTTTTAGAAGTCTTTGAACTGGATCCCATATAAATCCCAGAGTTATGCTGGAGGCTCGAATACTTATGAAACCCTCCGGATGACGTCATAGCACCGAGCTGATCTTTAAATCTAAGATAGAGCCAGTGGTTAGGGGGTTGACAGGAACAGGTTTAACATTCAAACCTTCAAAATATTTTGTGGAACTAATGCTGTTGAATTTGGCCCTATAAAGGATGCCATGACGGTATGGGAAGTTGGCGTCAAAAGTATGGTTTGAGTACAGTAGGAGTATCACGTTCAGTAAAAAAAAAAATTCGTGTTTTAGCACTTTATATTGGCTATTGAAGGCTACATTTGAAGGGAAAAAATTTTGTCGAAAAATATTATAAAAAAAGAAAAAAAAAAGAAAAAAAAAGTAAACTCCAGCACGAAAAGGTTCCCAAACATTGGTGAGGGAAAGATCTCTGTGGAGGGGAGTGGCAACAAAATTAATCTGGAAATTAATAAAGCAGGTCTTTTTTTCTGAAAATCGTGATAGTGGAATATGTGATCAAAAACAAACCATACATACATAAAGAAATTCTATACATTTCCTTTGCATTTAACTTTAAAACTTTCCATATCGATTACTACGATATTTGGGAGTACTGTAGTGCTGCTGTCATTCCCTGCAAATATATATTTTACAATTATCCATTGCTACGAGAAAAATTCAGGTACCACAATAAATATTTAAATCTCTTTACAGGGTCACAGTAATATATATGATAAAGATTTTAGTTTCTGTTATATATCTGACAGTCGGGATCAACAAAAACTAGTATACCAATATTGTTGTAATGTTGAAATTCCCCTTTTTCCTAAACTTTCGTTATTCATTCATTTTCTTTTGGATTTCATTATAACGAAAACTCATTGAAGCCAGCAACAAATATCTTGCTATATTATCATTCTAGGAAATAATATTCAGCACATCGATACTTTCCGCTAGATGGCTCTGACGCTGAAGTTATTAGGGAACTTTTATTTTTTTCCTGCCTTCCTCAGTTGCCAATATTCCACGCTTCACTCTCTTGTGATTGTCATATATTAGTATAGGTTTCTTTTCACGGGAAATTGATCTTAAGTAACGTTTATGAGAATAAGCTATTCAATATCACACTGTGTTTCGTTGTCCTTCTTTTTTGTTCCTACTTAGTTTTTTAGTGAGTGTTAGGTAATATTTTTTAAAAGTTGGAGAAAAATATATATTTTAAAATCGACATAGGGCTTCGAGCGTCATGGTCCCTCTTCAGTCTGGAGACACTGAGATCCCTATATGAGGATTATTAACAAAATATTTGTTCTTTATTTATACGATACTGAGCCTTTTTTCATATTAAGAATATCAATCTTGGAATTTGGCGTCTGTATCTAAGAACCACCTGAAATTGTTTCCGTCATTCCTATCTGCTGAGTCCTTCACATTAAGTCATAAAATAAATCTTAGCAGTTTTCAAACCAAATATTATTTTTACCATGAAAACTTCCATCTTAATTAAATAGTGGAGAGACATGACACTTGGACACTTACTGTATCTGAAAAGATTTATTGGAAAAATAGTCTATTCAGATCTTTTTGATTTATTTATTCATATATTTCTCTGAAGTTATAGAACTTATTCAAAGTTTAATCCTAACATATTTATGCTTCTGTCCAGATGGAAATCACTTGACTTGGCTACGCCAGATTACTTAAAATTCACATGCACGATCTGGAAGTCAGTCCATTTCTTTTGTTCTTGTTTTGTGATCAACTGAAAAGCATTTCTTTTTTTACATCTCACTTTTGAAATATTTGCTTTTTTTCATGATCATTTCATGTTGCCAGTATTCAAGTTCATCTCCGCAATTTTCAAATCTTTCGAAGGTCAAAATCAGTAGGATAATAACGATTCTAATTCTAGAAAACATCTAGACTTGCTAAAGTCATTCTGACATCTCCACACCTATTACTTGTGTATGAGTTTATTATTAAGGAAAAATCCATCTACTTCTTGCCACTCACTAATATGATATCAATGCTGTACTTTTACATTAATATTATACCTATGGGTATATCCTAACACAAATTCACTCCTCGAGCTGCGTTAATAAACATAAAAATGTTTACTCGAGTTTCTGTTTTCTCTGGACTAGGATCGTTTTTGGGGGATGTGGAGAGGCAGAGGGAGGAGGGTGGCTCCTGGATGGGGTTTCGGGGGCAGTGCAGCGACATTGGTGGGACTTAGCAACCAACATCCTTACCATAGTAATAATGGGTGCTGATTATTTCAGAGGTCCAGGGTAAACTACAAACAACAGATTCAGAATTTCATTCCATTACCCTTGAAATATTTAGGAAAATTCCATAAAGATGTATATAAGATTCTACTTGTGGTGTACTGGACGCTGTAATCAAAATGGAAAACCAATCTTTCCTCAATTTGTAATAAATTGAATGTTAAAACATATTTCCAGTTTTGGGGTGCTACAGGTGGGTATTTCCGCATGTGTGAAGAGTGGAAAGGATAGCATGGGCAGTTGTATCGTCCCCAACCTTTATTTTCGAAAATGTGAAATTATTCTAGGCCAATATCGAGACTGATGATGACACAATTAATGCCGATACAACACATGACAATAGAAGTTATAAAATCAATGTGTTTGATCAACGGAGTTGATTGGACAGAGGAACTGGCTTTTGTCAGTCTGTGTGTCTCCCTTTATTACGTCTCCTACTTGTCTTTATCTACTTCTTTACTAAAAAATAAAGATTTTTCTAACTGAGGAATTTCCTACTTGGTTGCTCATCCGGGACACTTAATCTCAGAAAGGCCATGAAAAAAAATGTATCAAACTTTCTTGAAAGAAATTGTTTAATCAGTGATGTATCTGTGAGTGTCAACATCTTATCAGCGGAAGGTTTTTTCATGGAAGTCTGTCAGGACTTATAATGCCACCCCCACCCTCCCCTTCTCTCTCTCTCCCTCTCCTCACCTTCCTCCCTCTATCTTCTCCTCCTCGTTCAAATCTCTCTCTCCCTCTGGTCTCTCCTCTCTCTCCTTTTTTGACAAAGCAAATTCATTCCTGCTTTCTGCTGACATCTGAATTCAGGTGTCATATCTTATTTTCGATTCCATCATATTTATTTATCACCTTTTCCTATAAAAATATCTCGCTCTCTCTCTCTCTGCAGACTTACTTCCCTTTGGGGCCTTTGGGCTTATAGCTTGTCGACTTATTCCATGTTGGTTGTTCTCCGCAGGGGGCTTGTGCCATCATGCACCTCAGCATAACTTAAGGTTCTTTGTAATGTCTTTGGCCCTAGCAACCCCTTTTATTTCTTTTACTTACCTCCGTCCATATTCTGGTTCGGCCATCTAACTTTCCACCCCCTCCTAACAATGTTTCTTGTTACACTGCGAGGTTGCACCTTTAATACCGTTTTATTCTCAATGTCCCTTTGAGTGCTGAATGTCCCCATAGGTCTCTGTGCCTGACCATTGGCGTAAATTCTATATTCCATTCTATTCCATAGGGTTGTCCGTTGAAGATTTAACGAAAGAGAGGAGATGATTAGGTTAGCAGACTTGGGTAAACAGGATTACCCACAAGATGTCAAGTCCATTGCAATGGATCCCCAACAGACACTCCATTACCGCAAACTAAATTTGTGGTCGCATTCTATAAACTTTTATCATGAAATCAGTGCATCTTTGATAATGACACACAAAAAAGGGAACAGGATTTTGCGGGACAAAACCTGTGGTGGGCGTGGCTCTAATGTAATGAAATTCCAAACATACTTGAAGATATGACCAGGTCGTCCATGGAGAGCACTTTGGTTGAAACAAGGTCAGAAGTCGCACCGTGGGTCTCATCCAATCCAGCCTTCAGTCGCCCAGTTCAACACTGTACCTAAGAGAAAGTGCTCGAAAAGAACAAAGTGCAAGATCGAGGTTCACTCTTACCATATTCACATCCTAATTCCAAGGAAATTAATTTAATTTGTATAAACAGAATGAATTGGACTTCAATGGTCATTTCTGTATACTGTAATCCAAATTAATTATTTGATACACGGATTAAATTCGAGGATGGTTGATAGAAACAAGAGTAGTTACCAAACCTTGACATTTCTTGCGTTTTATATAGTATATCAAAATATAACGATTTACAGTGCAGAGTACTACTTTTATCCCTAAACATCTGGTGTTGACGTATTATGTATTCCAGAGGCCATGAAATAGTATTTTTCGTAAACAACTTTTAGAGTATGCAGAGGTCATCATATGCCATTCCTAGTTCCTTCTTTCTCCTTAGGACCCTCTGTTGTTGTCCGTCGCTTTGGTAAACAAACACGGAAGCGACTCATATTATTATGGCAAATGTCTTCAAAGAGAGAAAGAGAGTAAAAACAAATTGTGACACAATGACACATTAATGATAATACTAATATTATTCTTTTTTCATTTTCAGGATAATCTGCGCCGTCGTGGTTTTGGTGAGTTTTAATAAATTACTATTTTTTTTCCTTGATTAATATAACGTTTTTAGAAGGTATACATGTTTATTCTTATGTTGTTATTTGGTATTGTTTATGTCTAACAACCTTTCGTTTTCCGCGTTTGTATGGCACTTTGATTTTTTTGTTAGATCTTCCGAATATTACAGTTTTTCTAGTTGTTTTTTTTTTTGTTAGATGTTTCACTGCTTTTCTTTCATTGTTGCCATTTTTTAATGGCAAGTTTGATAGTATTTAACAAGTTTCTTTATAATTTTCGTATGGGAATTGTGAAGTTTCTTCACTGTTGATTCATTTATTTCCCACTATAAATATTTTATATCTGAAACGGAAATGCAGAAAACATGTTTAGAATTCATCCAGATTGGGGATCTTGCGACTCGCACTGTTGAAATTGGCCCCCTTGTCATTTTTGTTTTTTTTTATCATTAAAAAAAATTCAGAACGCAATTTCCAGCTCCCAAAGATCTTCAAAAAACGTCAACTCAGTACCTCAGGAAATAAAGCAGGGGTGTGTAACCTGCGGCCCTCAGAGAGAGAGAGAGAGAGGAGAGAGAGAGAGAGAGAGAGAGAGAGAGAGAGAGAGAGAGAGAGAGAGTGATTTAGCATTTTTAGTAGATATAAACTTCAAGGAAAAAGATCAACTAATAAATGAGATGTTTCTCACTGATCAAAGGCTTCCATGTAAAACTGCGTCTGTGGGAGTCACAAATCAGAAGCCAAAACCCAGCCCACTTTCCTCCGCTGAAAAAAAACACCATGACACTGGCAACCCTCAGTATCAGAAGTATGGTGACAAGTTGGCAGTCTTACGAGATGAATTTTCAGAAAGATTTTGATGACCTCAAGAAACATTCACAAGCCATTGAAGTCTTTGCTTCTCCTTTTTCTGTGGATGTGACAGCAATTCCTGAGGACATACAGATGGAAATAATTGAACTGCAGTGCAATGATGAACTAAGAAATAAGTTTGATGATAGTTCAGTATACCAGTTTTATAAGAAGCATGTATCAGTAACAATGTATCCAAAACTCTGCTCATGCAAGAAAAATGATGGTAGTGTTTGGTAGCACATATGTTTGTGAGCAGCTCTTTTCAAAAATGAATCTGGTTAAAAACAAGTATAGGTCTGTACTTACTGATGAACATTTGGAATGTACCCTGCGTGTAGCCACATCATCCATACTGCCTGATATTGATGAGTTGGTGTCCCAAATGCAACATCAACCATCTCACTAGGGTATCCTTTCATTTGCTCATTAATGGTTAGGAAAATGTCTGTGTTTGTCATTCTTATGTTAATGATCCCAGTTAACCAATAATAACGTAATTATTTATGTTTGTACATTATAATAATAAGGTACGGTAACCTTTCATTTGCTCATTTATAGTAACGAAATACTTTTGTTTCAGACAATTCTTATTTTTGTGATCCCAATTTTAAATCAAATCAGTAACACTAATTACTCATCTTTTTTTTTTTTTTATTAGTATAATTCCACATAATATGTCTTCGATCGTCGTAACTAGTGGCCCGTTTGGGAAAAAAGGTTGCACACGCCTGAAATAAAGGAATTGTTTTTTTTTTTTTTTTTTTTTGTTTTTTTTTTTTTTTTTTTTTTTTTTGTTTGTTTTTGAGGCAAGGGACCCTTGTTTATCAGGACTCCATTCTGCTCAAAACTACAAATCCGGAAAACAAAACATTGAATGCTTCCAAACACCCTTGGTAGTTATGTATTTCTTCAGTTAATGTTGTGACACCTCGGTTGTGAAACATGCAATGAAAATGATGGATACGTAGAAAATGAATTTTATTTATTTTTAGGAATAAAAAAGAATGATTTATTTATTATTTCCTGTGCCTGGATGCTGATCGTCGCAAGATTTTAATTGCTCAAGATAAGTAGACTTCACGTTTCCATTCAGGAAATTAATTCAATTCGTATAAAACATAATTAAATGGACTTCAATGTTCCTTTCCGTATACTCTAATCCAAATTAATTATTCGATACACGGAATAAATTCGAGGATGATGAATAGAACAAGAGTAGTTACCAAACCATAACATTTCTTCGTTTAATTAATAGTATGTTCAAAATGAAACTATTAACGGCACAGAGTACTAATCTTATCCCTAAGCATCTGGGTGTTGACATACTATGCATTCCAGAAGCATAAGAAATAGTATTTTTCGTAAACAACTCTTAAACAGAGTTGTGAATTTCCATGCCACTAAAAGCGCTATTTCAAACTTCGTCTTAATTTTCGGAAGTAGTATGCATTGCCATATGTGTTTTACTAATTTTTTTACTTAAGAAAATGTGGTTAAAGCTGCTCTTACTCACCCAGCCATTAGCATATCCTCTCTACACCTTATCAAATGGTTGTTTGACTTATGTCATTTTACCTATCATGGCCAATATGAATTTTTTTAAACCAAATCGATATATTGTATAATGATATATAATTTTTAAATATATAGTTAGGGGGATGGCTCTGCGTCGCAGATACGTCATAAAGCACCACTTGTTCGAAACGGTCTGAGGAAAAGCAAGAAGTTGGTCTTTCTAAGAGTAAACGGCTCAATGACAATTCAGTGGACTTCCATAAGTTAAGACAATGGTAGAAGCACTCGTTTGCTTTACTCTGCATTTCAGGGACGGCAAGACGTCGTTTTTCTCTAATATCTTTCAAGCTAATTATTTGATCGAAAAAATGGTACTTTGTCACATTGGTACAAGACACTCCCCTAACTTTTTGGTAATATAAGCCAGTAGCTTATTCATTCTCATATGGGAAGCCGTAGCTCACTACTTATGTGTTACTGATGTGGTCAGCAAAAAACCTTAGGTTCGATGAATCTCTGAAGAAAACTTGGAAATATGACCAAAGAAAATTTGCATCTTTCGGAAACTTATTTAATGGACTTCAAGAAGATTAGGAGGACAGATTATATGGTTTTCTCTCTGTTTCGTGCAAATATTATCCTTTACTCTGCGAGTATCATCGGTCTTTTTTATTGGTTGGGGACAATTTCAAGTAGCTTTTTTCTGAGTCGCAACGAACTCTGTAACCATAAATATGACGATTGATGAGGAAAAAATGTTGGAAAACTGAGTGGAATGAGAATTTCATTTCCATTGTTATTTTTTAAAGGTCATAATTAAATTTACAAAACATAATATGACTGGATTGTGCAAATAGAGATTTTTAAGTTTTATAAGAGGACAGCCAAGGCTGAAGAAGCAATGTAATGCTGTTTAGATAATATAAATATCCCAGTAAGAAATATTTTGATTATAACGAATCTCTCATCTGCCGAGAATATGGCATTGTATGAAAGCAACAAGTATTTCTAGAAACTAATTGAGAACTCACATACTAAAGACTGATTTTTGATAAAAAATTAATCGTTTCTGTAAAATCCGTTCAGGAGGAGAATGGTCAATAGGTACATCGTGTCTTTTGGTTGCTTTTTCCCGGATCCACAATCAATTTAATAACCACTGTGCTCTCTCAACTTCTTTGTAATGAATTCGAGAAGTTAAGAGGGCATTATGGTTATTATATTCACATGGCAGGTAATCTTAATAATATTTAATTTCAAATGGTAGTCATCAAGTTGATAACTATTACAAGTTTTAGACATTTTCCTGGAGCCAAATTTTCCAACTGAACCTCATTTCAAAACACTGCAAAGAATTCCCTACAAATCGATAAAGTGTCTACCACACAGACTTTGACGCGATCGAAGGGAAGGTAGAGAAGGTAAATATTGACACGTGATCAGTAATGATGTCGGATTAGGTTTGAGAGAAAGCGATTATCATGAGAAGTGAAATGGCTGAGCGAGAAGTGAAAAACTATAGTGCAGTTCCCGTTGAGTTACATAGATTCACATTTTATCGAGCTATAAAAATAATGCCAAACAAATAATATCATTTCAGTGAGAGACCTTTCCACGACGGCTGCAGCTTCGAATCTCTTCTTTTTTCCGTCGTAAAAGACGACTTTCCAAGAGGAAGTCTTTGATTCATGCGTCCGGAGAAATCTGCATTGGTAAAAGAAAATCCAATCAAACTTTCTTTTTCCTTTCCTAACTGTCACGCTTTCTAATTGTTAAAATGGCTTCCGTATCCGAGCTGTAGCTCTGTAAATATAAGAAAGCTCATAAATTAGAACCAGCTTGTTTCCTCATATAAATACCCATTTAAACCCCCCAAAAAGACGCCCGTTACGGTATGAAACTTGTCTACAATAATTGCAGCTTTAAAATGTATCTCTCCTTCGCCCGAGAGAAAGCCGTGAAAGAAAGCATTCCAGAGGGAAGTGAGAGCTTCGTAGATCATTAGGCTGTCAATGCGATCAAAGAAGCGAAAGCCACTTTCCTCTTCGGCATTTCTCTCTCTCTCTCTCTCTCTCTCTCTCTCTCTCTCTCTCTCTCTCTCTCTCTCTTCTCTCTCGCAATATTTCTATCGGATTTGTCCGTTCGTCTAAACACAGTTGGAAAATGTTTGGATGCAGGAACGACGAGTTATCGACGAAAGGTTTGGTCGCTTTTCCGATTGTTAGGATTTCTTCTAAATACTAATAGGCTCATTTTATTTAGTCATAAATTCTGCCATTACTTGGCGAACTACAAGGCAGTATATAACAGTACATGATCTCAGGTAGTTTATACAGTAAGGAATCTTTTGCAATTCGTTACGTTTAACTAACATAAAAAATGTCTCAAATCTCGGAATATTATGGACTTCAGACTAGAAGGAAATCATTAACCGGGTCGCGCTTGCAGAACACGAGCAGAGGAAATAGTCTTATCCTATATCCATTGTTTAGCTCAAAACTAATTGCACACATAGACTTGAAAACATAGACGTAGTTTCGCAGCCTAGCACAATGCAGAATGTTGTTTATATATATTATATATATATATATATATAGATATATATATATATATATATATATATATATATATATATATATGTTATATATATATATTCATGAATGACAAGGAGATTCAGAATATGAAGGTTCAGACCTCCTTCAGACTTTAAATTACAACTTACAATGCCGGTGAATATGGTCAAGGGAACTAAAAGAAGAAAAACTATAGTAAGTAACATCCATTAGTTATGATACTCTGGTTCAAGGCAAATCTCAGCGTATTCCTGATAATTTATCCAGGTGTGCATACTCCTCCGTGTGTTGTACATCGTGTGATTATCATGGCGTGCCTGTCTGCTTGAATCATTCTGCCAAGGATTAATCCGGATTCCGACTTTTGTCTGGTGGATGAAATAAACTAAAATGGATGAAATAGTCAGTTCTATGTTATATAATGTCATACGAGACATCATATATTTCAGACATTAGAACTGCGCTTTTAAAATCGAAGTTACTAAAACAGTCACATGTTCCTGTTTCCACCTAAAGAATTCCTTTCATCTTCTCTCCCTTGGAAATAAACTTTTGTCGCGACACTTTCAATTAGCAGCAATACAAAGCGGAATGTCTGTCTGTCGTTTAAGATTCTATTCAAAATAGATTCATATTCGGTATGAACATGAAGCTTTTCCTCAAGAAATTAAACAGCGAAGCGGAATTATGTTACCTTTTAAACTGTCACGAGAGAGAGAGAGAGAGAGAAAGTTAAATGAGGTGCTCAACATGCTCTCGCAATGCTAAAATGTCTACTTTTTTCACTCACGACAGACTGAAAGTGACTCTTTGCAAATTGTAACCAATTTTGCAAAAGACCTTTTGTCTGGGCTTTTTCTAATAATGCAAGTTTTAAGCAGTTAATCTGAATTTCCAGAAAGGAACAGGGATGCAGTGAAAATATTGATGATTGATTGCCAATCTTTAGTAAGGTATTTATAGAAGTAACAGAACCTTAACTCTTTTCTGTGTGAATTATCATAGAGTTACCGGCTGAAGTTTTGTCATATATGATAAAAATGATCGGGGATGAAACAGCTGTATTAATTACCCGCCTTTGGTTTCATAATCTTAGAGAGGAAGTGTTTGAGGACACTCACTTATTTCACATAAATGTTGCCGCTGTAGTGTGAAGTGGGAGTTTTATTAATTGCTCTCGTTTTCATAATTTTAAATGAGATTATTTTAGGATATTAGTGAATTGAATTTAACATTGATTTATTGATTCATTTTTCATTTATTTACATATTTATTTAGTTATTTACTTATTTTTCGATTTTATTTACTTATATATTCTTTCCAAGTAGAAAGAAGTCCGACGCGAGTATTCAAGGAAACTTTGTCAATTTCATGAAAACTTTTACCCATTAGTTCTCTTTTTGTTTGCCAACAAATCTGATTGAAAGGAAAGAATTAAGTCAACTCTGCAGAAAGAAGCAGATTAGGCGAGAGAGCAATTCATGGAAGAATAATGGTGAAACAAAGAGAAAATGAAACATACAGAACTACCATTTTCAAATCCTTCAAACAGCCAGAAATTTCGTGACAAAAAGATGAGAGAGCCTTTATTCATTTCAGCCTTCAGTGACATGCCGTGTATGTTTCAGCCTGAAAGAGACATTCATTCATACGTTTAGTAACCCATTTGGGCAAGCCAGAGGTCCTCTGAATAGACGAAATCCATCCGATTATGGGATCCAAAGGCAATAGCTGAGAGATGATATAGGTCTCCCGATGTCTTTGTGGGCGTTCATAGTCAGAAGACCAGATAACGACGACCTACGTCGCCCTAAGATATCCCAGGGACGCGTTCCTCCGTCTTTTATTGCCATTTCCGAACTTATGCCCCATCAGGCGCCATTCTCCTGGACTCTAAGGCACATCAAAAATCCATTAAATATCACATATCAAACATCACATTCATGAGTCCTGTGTTTTTATCGGTATTCTTCGTTTTATGCCTTGTTTCATATATTTCATGTTTCTTTAACCCACGGGCTGTTTATTTAACACGGTATTGGCCTTATTGGTTGGTTTGTTCAGTAATAAGCTACATTTATTCTCAAATACTAAACCAGCCAACCAGTTTTATTCTTCCAAAATTGTTGGATCTTGCTTGAATTATAAATATATGTGTATATATATATATTATTTCTATATATATATATATATATATATATATCTATATATATATAAATATATATATATATATATATATATATATATATATATATATATATATATTCATATTCAAGATGGACCAATTTTGGAAGAGTAAAAGTGGTTGCCTGGTTTAGTATGTAAGAAAAAAATGTAAATTTTTACTGAACAAACCAACCTGTAAGGCCAATACCTTGTTAAATAAACAGGCCGTGTGATCAATAAAATGCGAAAGGTATAAAAGGAAGAGCACAAATGAAAGCAGACTGGAAAGTAAGATGGTTGTTTTCAGATGTTGTTGTTTGTTTGTTTATATGTTGTTTTTACGTTGGATGGAACCAGTGGTTATTCGGCAACGGGACCAACGGCTTGACGTGACTTCCGAACCACGTCGAGAGGGAACTTCTGTCACCAGAAGTATTCAGATGTTGATGGGATTCTGGATGGGCCTCAAAGAGTTCGGGAGAGCGGCGGCTGATGGTCCATAAGTTTGGAATAGACATTAAATGACGATGAATGCATCCCTGGATGTTTTAGTGAGATTTAAGTCGTTGTTATCTGGTCATTTGACTACAAAACGATAATATAAATAAATAGAATATATATATATATCAAAAGATAATATATCTATATATATATATATATATATATATAGATATATATATATATATATATATGTATATATATATATATTGTGTGTGTAAATATATACATATATATTATATTTGTCTTTGTGGGCGGTTGACATATATCCAAAGAGGGAGCGGGACAGGCATGTTGATATCAGATGACTTCATTATAATTCGCGACGTTTCTGGTCTACAACTGTCCCATTTTTAGGTTAAAAAAACGAATTTAAAATATTAAAATGACCCAGACAAAAACGCAAATTAGAAATTAAATTGCCAAAAATTATCATAAAATTTTTAAAACTGATAAATATTTAAGACTGAAAATACGGATAGAAGGAACACCTATATTTCAAGAAGAAAGACAGTCGAGTGACAACGGAGGGCAACTTGGGGATCCAGGAACACTCACCACAGGTATGGAGGCGTGGCGGAGGACTGGGAGTTTAACTGTCGAACAATCTGTTTAATAGATGACGCTTCAACAGTCGTTAGAATTTGGCCTTTCGAGGCTCTGCCAAATGTCTCAAAATCATCATATTTTACTTCGGTTGCATTTAAGTGTCTGGTCGCACTCGTTAGAGAATTCAGGGTTCGATGGTTTAACCTCTTTTCTGTAGCTACACAGCCAGCGATGATTATATTCTCACCTTCAGCAACCTCCGTGTGCAACCGACGATGTCCCCCAATGGTCAACCACTGGGCCAAGTGAATTTGTATATTTACGGCGGAGGTCATTAATGAGCTTAGCTTTTTTCTTGTACTGAAATGGAAGCTAATCGTTATAATGTTTCTTGGTATTAACGTTAGATTAATGGCCGGAATATGGCGAGTGAAAATTTTGTAAAATTCTTCATAAAAAGACGTTTTATGTCTTAGTGGAAGACCGGCAAAAAAAGACAGTTTTGGAACAGCAGGTACAGTGAATTTTAGAACGAAAATTTTGCTTAAAAAATTTTTTTACTTGAAAAACTGCTTGGATGGGAAGCAGCTGTCAGCAAAATACTTTTGAAGATTCATTATCTCCTCATGGAAAGGTATCTAGTTGAAAGTCAGACTAAAAGCCCTATTTGATAATGAATTTAATTAACTTAAAATTTTAAAGAAACCAGTGCTGTAAAAGTTAGATCCCAAACCTGTAAATGTATTTTTTCTAAACATCGTCGTATTAAATCGACCATTATTCCTTAAAATAAAACTAAAACGTCTAAGCAGCATAACGTGTTATTAATTCCATATTTAGCTTTAAACTTTATATTTTGAATAATGCGACTATCATATTCTATAAAGCTATCTGCAGCGCCCCGGCCTCTGAAAAACATAAAGATGTCATCGACATACCTTCTGGTAAAACAGAGGGTGGTACCTATCCCAGCGGACTCTTTATCTAGTATGTGTTCCTCCAGGGATTGCATGCCGATATTAGCTAAATAATAAATTTTTATTTAGAGATTGAATAATCTTTAACAATAAGACATTATTTAAAGCACCCAAACTGTCCCGGGAATTTATTTTTCAGTTAAAAATAATCAAGATAATGCTGAGGAGTCAACAAGAACATTTCAGTATGAATTAGCTAATAAAGAAGTACAATTTAAATCCTAATATACATTCGTATTATTGCGGATTCCTTAGCATTTAGGCATATATAAATAAGAGTCAAAATTCACTAAAATCCCTTCGTCCCTTTTAATCCATTATGCAAGACCCAAATATTTTGATTCAGCTGACCCCCTTAATATTTTACTTTCTAATTCACTTTCCTGGCACCAAAAAGTTGGAAAATATGTCTATTTTTCATTTCTGCTTCTTTCCAGGTCGTCATTTACCCGGAAACTCTAAATTTACGTTTTCTAATCCCACCCCCTAGAAATTTTTTGTAGCAGAATTTACCGATTATTCAACTTTGAGGTGGAATTTCGCTATCATATTGAAAAAATCTAACCTTTTATCACTTGTTTGTGTGTTGTTTGGTTCTTTTCAGTATCATGTAAGCCTCACTCTTTGAAAGTGACTAACTTACATATTTCAAAATGGCCGCCATTTCTCTGTGTTAGCTTGTTTCTTAGTGATATAATGTGTCTTACTTATGTCCATCCTTTTCACTTTATAACTTACATGAAATGCAATATAATTATATGAAATCATGTTTCATTTTCATTAATTTTATTCAATGTATTTACCCCTTACACTAATTAAGGATATTTGTAATATACCAACTCAAACAATTAGAAGGGTATCGTATATTGCAATTAGCAATGATAGTTGCTGTGATTGCCATTGACAAAATAACGCTTTGGCATATCAAAACAAATTAATACTTTCACTCATATAAAACAATGACTCTGTCAACATTAAATACAACTATAATAGAAACATCTGGTAGTAAACTACTAACCAAATAGACACCAGACTGTTTTTAGTATTAACAAGTCCATTTATAGTGGAGTGTCTGAATCATCATCAAAATCATCATAACTCTAGTTGTCCACTTGTGATAGCTGTGTTCTGTTCGCAGTCCTTACACTGACATTCGTCAGTGCGTGCAAGACCTGCTCCCTTGCAAGAACAATATTTTGTTAAGCAAGGAGATCGAGATCGACGAGATGCTGCCTTATGTCCACAGCTCGAGTACTCCATAGGACACGGGGGCCAGGTTGTTTTTCTAACTAGTAGATGGATAGTGCACCATCAGAGTCCAGCCATGACCACTGGGACTGGGGATGTCAGGATCAGTTTCTACAGCACGTTTTCAGATTGGTGTCAGGTAATTTGCTCTTACAACGTGTTTCCTTGGGGCATTTTCTGTTGGTGGAAGTTGCTGTGATTGGTGGCTTCCAACTCAGAACAAAATGTTCCTCGCATCATTGATATTTTGTACAGAATCAACACCATAGAGAAAAGTGGCAATTTTCTCACAATGCTGGTGCAGTTCTTCACTCACTTCAAAGGTTCCACCCAAACTCTGCAATGCAACTTCTGAAACTTTGTCTCTCTTTGCAGATCCAGTCCTGCCTTCTTGCCTATGCCATTAAATGCATTGGTAGAATCGGTACCCTTGAAGGCATGCAGGCCAACTATTGCTTTGCATATGCCTTCTCCCAACTGCCTTGGTAAGCTGTTGATGTCAACCATGCATGAGCATTGTTCTGAGCTCTTTGCAAGTTACAACTGAGCTTGTATTTTGTCTTGATGATGAAGAGCAATATTTTATACATCAGTATCGGACTTCTCAGTATGATGGTATCATAACAATTTTCTGCTGCATGATGGGCATGAAGTAGGAGTCTACCATCTGCCTCCTCCTGACTAGAGCATAGTTCACTGACTAATTCATTATGAACTTGTTCTTCTAGGGATGTCAATCCATGGCATCTGTTGTTCACTGTTATGAAGAGCTCCTTGATACCCAGGAGTTCGAAATATTCTGGTTGCTCCCATCCACTGTCAATGAACCTTGTTGTGATCATCCTCAAGATACCCTTGCCACTGCTTTGGACACTTCTAACTCGGTTTGGTTATCTTTTTGAAGTGTAGCACTTGAAGACTGGCTACTTCTCTCCAGACTTTTGATGGAAACAGACCTATACTGGTCAAATACTAGGTCCACTCTAGACACAGATCCAAATCCTTTTGCCTGTCTGAGGAGTTTCAAGATCGTCACTCGTCTGGGAAATGTACATTGAGAAAACCAGGCCCACATCTTATTCCATGGCTCAGTTGAGTGAAAGATTTGGTTCTGGCATTTTTTGAGGATTTTGTGTGGCTCTCATGACTAGAGTTGCAGGTGGGGGGGTGCACGTGTGTGCAGTGGGCACTGTATCAGGATACTATTTGTATAATGGGTGGTGCCGCTGCCGCTAAGTGTCTGCTCTTCCAGATTATCGTTGTCCCAACAGAATGTTCTGGAAATGTTCTGTGAGATATTGCTGTGTATAGAAATGCCTCACTGTTGTTTATCGGCTTGCTTCATAGTCACTGTGGTCTCTATAACTATAGTAACTCGGAGTATGATATAGTATGTCCAAATCTGTTTAGATTGTTACCATTTGTGAAATTTTGGTCAGATTTATCACAGCCATAGCTAGTGACACATGTTTGGGTGTTTTTACTCTTCCTTATGATACACTGTACACCAAGTCCTGTCCAACTAACATCACTCTTCTGTACAGATCAGGTTTTGCTGATTTGATATCTGCATTGTCTTCAGTACCAAATTCTGTTGGATAAATTATCGATTTTAAAAACTTGACAGCATCTTCTGGTAACTAACAATCTGGTTCTCTAACATGTTTAACATTCTTCAGCAGATGTCTGAGATATATGGCTGAATGGTAGAGATCAGACTGCTGCAGGGGATAATCTTCTCTGTCTTCCTCATCATCATCATCATTAAGAGCTGCTGTGATTATGTCACCTGCAATAATCATTGCAGATTCAACAATCTAACCCTTGTTAATGACATAGGGAAAAACTATTTCGGATTCCCATCGTTTTCTGGAGTGCCAAAATTATATTCTCTTGCAAAATGTTTTTAGCAAACAGTTCTTTAGTTTCTGTGACTTGCAGTTTTGTACTTTGTTTCCCTTATAGTACCTTTATAGTGCAATATGTACGTTAAAGTGGTCCAAGATTATGCTTATTTTTATTGACCTGTGGCTTTCAAATAATTCATTCTAAACTTCATCGACTATATGAGCATATGCACATTCATATGGATTATTTGCTTTGTCTTTCTTAGGCTTCTTTTGTAGAAAATCTTTGTAACAGTAATAATGGTAAACAATATCATATGCGATCGTATGGGATTCCTTCCATGAAGTTTCACGCGCAGTGCATTCCTCATTTAGAATTTCTGCCTCATGAAGTAGTTTCTGCCGACCCTGCACTGAAGGTACTGCATTTTATCAGTGGTAGAAGGGTCTTACCTTCTTTGTCATACCTCTTTTTAGTACAGATCAAGCACAATTTGCCACTTGGTATTGAATCGGAACAATGTGCTCGTTCTGAGGTTGAGCTTCAGTAGACTCTGATGCCAGATCCTCTCTGGGTTTTTTCTCTCTGGCAATATGATTATGATTTGTATGTCTGATAGCAGGTACAGTGGTAAACACCCATGAGCCTCTTAGCCCGTATGTCCTGAAGCTGACTATATAAAACTATCATCATTTCTTCCTTGCGAGGCTTTGTGAAATGTTACCAAGCTCACAGAGGTACCTTAACTTGGTTAACTTTTCAGTAACAGCCTCTTTGTGACACAAACATTTGGAAAAGTTTATTGATAGATTAGTAGGTGTGCTTGGGCGGGGATCTAGGTTAAAAGATGCATATCTCTACAGTTCTATTCTACACACTCTTGAAACAGTTAGATGCAGTTAACACTGCCATTGCCACCACCGTCAGAGGCAGAAGAAATATGTTGTTTAAATACTTACAATATTTATCTGTAAACAATATTATTGAAACATGAAAAGTTATACCTGGCTATGGTATTGTGAATAAATGAGCACTTCTTGATAGACTGGTGATATTACCATCAAAAGTTGTACTATGGACAAAACATGAAACAATGATCAACAAACACCATGAACATGTTTTGAAACAGTGCTGATAAATGCATCATTAATTTTGTTTGTAATGAGGATTCTATAGAGCATAAACTAGCAATGCCATATTAAGTTAATAAGAGACACATAATATATATATATATATATATATATATATATATATATATATATATATATATATATATATATATATATATATATATATATACACACACACATGAAACAAGACCAACGAAGTGTATTTATTAAAATGACTTTAAAATAACAAAGGAAAAGAGGAGCTCACATAAACAATTTTTAACAGGAAATTGAAAATGGCGGCTATTTTGAAATATGCAAATTAGGAATTTTCTAAAAGTGATAGTGAAAACTCTACTTTAAAGTTGAACAATCGGTAAATTCTGCAGCAAAACATTTCTATGGGGTGGGGTTAGAAAACGTAAATCTAGAAAAGTTTCCGGGTAAATGCTGACCTCAAAACCAGCAGACATGACAAGTAGGCGTATTTTCCAACATTTTGGTACCAAGAAAGTGAATTATTAAGGGGGGATCAGCTAAATAAAAAATTTATCCCTTTATATGAAATCTATTTTCCTGGACTTCCATGACGTCCGGAACTCATCATTATGAGCCTTATAACCATCAGATGTGACCAAATCACTTATGATTTAATTGGTCACTTTATTATGAAGCTTCATTTCCCAAAGATGATTGTGAGGAGTTCCTTCGAGTCTATCATTTTCATTGTAATTATAATGTATTTATTGAGCTAAAGAGTAATTGTGACAACGTAATAAACAATAGGTACAATATTTGCTGTGGCACTTGAAAGTCCTTTTTTAGTGAAAGGATTCCAGTCTCCTAAACAGCTGCAGTCGTCATAATTCATCGAAATGTTACTTGCCAGATTAGCTTCTTAAATAATATATATGACATATAAGGAAAACAATAGGAAAGCAAGACCCATTCATTAACTAGCATTTTTGTTTTTATTTTCTTATATCACATTTTTACCTTTGAACAATTTACACAAAAATGCTTCTTACTTTTCGATAGCTCCTGCTATCATTACCAGAGTGTCCTTTTAATTGTTCACTTTTAGACTATGTATATAACAAGAAAACAGAAAAACATACTTCTCTTAAAAACCCTTTTTTTCTGATATTGACGGGAAAGTTTATCATATTTTCTTGTAAGATTTAGATATTTCAACTCTGATCTTTTCCTGATCTGGATATTATTAGTCCATTCAGAAATTAGATATAGTAATTAAAAATGACGTAGCAGCTTTAGTTGAGCGCCGCAGTTGAAAACGTGAATATTTATATCGATAGGAAATTTGTTTTGGAATACTTGAAAATATATCGTGTTGCATCTCCGGTCTTGATGTTGCATCTTTGCCTTCCCGTTTGTCGTGTAGGTTTTACCTGAGGCTTAAAGTCCGTCATCCTGCAGTCATATATCATTTGCGGGATACCTTCCCTTACATTTACATAAAGTTATGTTAAATGTATAACGCAACTACCTTCAAAATACTTACTGTAGATGACATGTCACTCGCTCTGGATATCAGGAAGCACAATTGCTTAGACCTGCGTCACTTGTTACTGTTATTTTATTTTAGAAAGAGCGGATGTGAAGCGTTTTCGTTTTGCATGGAAAGATAAGGGGTAGTTTGATGTTGACTGAATAATTAGTGAACGATACTCAGTAAAATATTTCTAATATTTGATGTCACATAGAAATGGACACACACGGGTTTCATAGTTAGTGTCATTCTGAAATGTGAGTGGACGGGCAGTCGTACCTCTAGAGTTTCATGCCCACGCTCGAAGAAAGGATAAGGAAAAGGGAAAATTTGTGTGTACCTGCATAAAAGAGCTCATCTGAAAGAGAGAAGTTCCATTACGGTCTGGACAACAGAAGCAGACAGATAAGAATTCCCAAGTCTGGCAGTGGAAGGGAGTAAAAATACGAAACTGCGTAAATGTATATCGCTCGGTAGTAGAGCCTCATGCCAGACCCTGCCAAATCCCTTGGAGATGTCAGGAGTAATAGAAATAATTCTGCGAAGTTTAATAGAGAAAATGGACCAGTATTAGTGAAGTAGGGAAGTCGGTCACCGAAGTGGGACTCGAAAGGTTATTTTTAAAGGATTATCCTTCCACCTTCAGAGGGACTTTTGACTTTAGTTTTCAAGGTAAAGGAAATTCCTTGACAACATTGCGATTATTTATTAAATATTCTTTTTGTGTTCTCTTTCAGTCCTTGGCTACCTCCAGTGAAGGAAAGGAAATGGGAAGGATTTTGGTATCATTCTTTCTCAGCGGTTCCTTCTTTTCATTCAGTTTTAATTAAAGTCTAATGATTTTTTGCTGAGCAATTTCTATTTTCATTCGTCCAATTGAGAGAGAGAGAGAGAGAGAGAGAGAGAGAGAGAGAGAGAGAGAGAGAGAGAGAGAGAGGCTGTGAGCATTGTATCTATATATTTCTCTCCACGTCTGTTATCATTGCTAGAAGGAATCTTCGAGTGGCTGTCTGAAAAGAAAAATTATATTGTTTTTAGTTTAAGGAAAATAATACTAGAAATAAGTATCTTGAAATATGCAGGATTTTAAGCCAGCAATAACAATAATACCAATAACGATATCGCCAGAACAGTATCACACATCTCAGTCAGATGGTAACGAAGCCAACAGCAAGAGAAGTTACCAGTGACACTATTCCTTATGATCTCAGGAAAAGTGGGAGGCTGCATTCAACTGAGAACTGGACATTCCTTGAATTTTGTGGGGTTTCACTTGTTCGTTCGTTGCAGTCGTGAAAAATAGCGCCTCTGCCTCTTGTGAGAAGGTGGACATCACAAAAAGCAGACCTTTTATCTTCTTACGATTGTGAATTTTCCACTTTTCGTGTTTTCTTTAATTCCTGAAGCTGTTTTCATCTTTGGGGAAATTCTGCCTCTTGCCTTTTGTTGAAAGCAGACTCAATTTTTCATTATTCATTTATTTCTTATTTCATTTAAAAAATGTCATTCCTTTTTCGTTTTTTTTTTTTTATTATAATATTACTATTATTTTCAAGGATTGAAATTTATATATCACCTGCTTTGCCTTAATAAAGTCAAAATCAAACGAATCATACGTTTGGAGATATATAGTAATTAATTCTTATATGATAACATTGTTATTAATACCTTTGTTTTCATAAATCCTTTCAACAGACACAAATACATCTGGGTAATTGGTGAAGAATTTTAGCAACTCTGCAAAGAGATAAACTGAGCAGAAATGAGATATGAAAATCAGATGAAATAAAAGAAGAGAATAAACTGAGTCTCATCACTGCATAAGAGAGAGATTGTGGTTCAAGATGGAACGCAGATTGTGTCTTCCATTTCGTTCAAGATTCAGTTCCGGTTTTCTATCCTTTCGATATCGGAGTCGTTTATTCCTGCACCATAGTATCTTATAAAGGAAACCCGAAGGTTTCCCTGAATTAGACCAAGACCTATAAAATCACGGCCCACAGAAAAAAGCAATTTTGAGGACCGAACGAGACCTTAGTGTCGTTTGGATGTTCGATGTAGCAAGGTGACCACACCAACATGTCCGAGATCTCACCATAATTTCCCTAAAGGTCTATTTTTTTTTTTTTTTTTTATCTGTACTGCAAATTTCAGATTCATTCATTTTCATATCACCATTCTAGGGGACGCTAATGGTATCAAGAAATCCATAAACAAGAAAAATGAAATTATCAGTTTTAGGATCCATTATTTTGTTTCCTCCGCGTTACTCGACTTTTGTCTTTCTTTCTGCTGTCACTTAGGTCATTTTAACTTACCGAAAAATGTACGTTTCTTATGACGATAATAATAAGTAATATTGATATCTAAAGAGGCTCTAAAAACCCTTTCGTCTTCATAATGCATTCTCACAGGGTCTAAAGCTTTCAAGAACCCATAAAAAAGAAGTAAACAAAGTAATCACATTTCGCACTACCAAAGGCAGCGTCTATCATAAAGCTTCATAAAAATGACAGGATGCTGGTGTCAAGTTTTACTCTTTACTTTATCTTAATAATGATTATATATTGTGACCTTTATTGCAATAATAATTGTTAATTGTTTTCCTTGCTCTTTTTTGTATAACTTTCAGTTTGCCAGTGAAAATGTTTTTGCTTGTAACCTCTCTCTCTCTCTCTCTCTCTCTCTCTCTCTCTCTCTCTCTCTCTCTCTCTCTATTATATTTAGAGTAAAAAAGATAGCTTTTTAGATGTAGTGTATTTCAGCGTATAAAGCGGTTGTATAAATTGTTCATTTCTTTCATCCAGTAATCACATGAATCAATAAAATGGGAAAGTAAATCCACAGTAGTATGCCTGTTCGATTTTGTTATTTGAAATATATAAAGCAGAAAGCTTTCGATGACCTGCACGGTCCTCCTGTCAATCTGACTATAATTACTAAAAGTTGCTACATAAAAACTTGATTTTGACTTATGTTCACAAATAGGTCATTGTTTGAAGATGGTTAGTTATGTTATCCCTTCACTCTCTAAAGGCAAACCAGCTAATCGCCTAGATCTTCCAAGTGACTTATTTTCTACTTTATATTCCGCTGTAAATTGAATGGACGGTAATATGCTACTGAAATATCTGAAAAACATTTCGAAATCTGTTTGATTACCTTGGAAAATTACGAAGACATCATCGACATATCTTACCCAAATAAGTGGTTTTAGATTTACAGATGAATATGAAGTAGACAATAAGCTGCCCTTTCCGGATGTTTTGATATACCATGACCCTATTACATTTAGTCTAAAATTTACTATTTACAGAAAAGTGACTAATGTAGAAGCTTATGTCCACTTTTATTCTTTTCATAATGAAGTAAAACAAAATATAAAGGTAAATTTCATTTTAAGAGCCTTTAAAATATGTGATGCTGAATAATATATTGACAGCGAATTTGATCCTATAAAAGAAGTTTTGGAAAAAATTATGCTATCCAGAAAATTCATAAATAATGCTTTCATTAAAGACAAAAGGATTTTTTACATCAAAAATCAATATGAATACAAAAAAGAATAAAAAACGTAAATAATAAAGATACAGATATTAGAAGGTTGGTTGAAGGAGCAATTATTAACAGGGGTCTATCTATGGAAGGCAATAAACCTTCACACAGGAAATTTTATTTTAATGAAACAATTTTTTATCATTTTATAAGGAATTGTAATAAAAGGAAAGCTGGCATAATAATAGCACCAATAATCCAAGCCACCTCTGATATTGGCTGCTCCTTCATCTTTCGTTCAGGTAACGGGAACATACCCAGTGCCCCTTGGTGCAGGGTTCAAGCGGGTTATGGACAACCGCCCAAGTGACTCAAGAGCCGAACCGCCACTTAGAGGATCTAGACGATTAGCGGTTTGCCTTGAGAGAGTGAGGGATTACATGAAGAGCCAACTACCCATTCAAACAACGACCCATTGTAAAACATAAGTCAAAATCAAGTTTTTATGTAGCCAATTGTTGTAATTATAGTCAGATTGACAAGGAAGAGTCGTGCAGGTCATCGGAAGTTTTCTGCTGTATATATTTCAAATAACAAATCAAACAAACATACTACTGTGGGTTTACTTTCCAATAATATAATAATAATAACTAATCTGTATTTATATTTTCGACACTAAACAGTTTACCACAGATAATTTTTGTCAAATATCAATCTTACCTTTCCTCTTGGCATAGCGATCAAGTCATACTAAAAAGGATATTTTTTAATTCAGTAAGTAACACAAAAGTTAAAAATAATTTGCAGTATTAAAAGCTGCTTGCAATAGAAGGTAAATTTATTGTAGATTCTTATAAAAATGTCGTATTTCACTCTCTCCCTCTCCATGTTATTTTTTATGCTTTGGAAGCAATATTGGTACAAATGACAAAATCCTTTATATCAGTGTCAGATGATATTCAGGCTGCGTGATTTTCTACGTCAATATGTTTGCTACGCGTAAAAACCCTTTGACTTTGTGAAGCATTTGCCATAAATAAACAAAATGCTTCCTGCACTAAAATAAGAGAATATAATTGTTGAGAATTGTCCATCGCTGCTTTTTGTTTTGCTTTGGCGAAGAGAGTGGTCGGAAACATTTTTGGTTTCGCTCATAAATGATATGGATAGTCTTGATAAAAAGTATATTTGATTTCATTATTTAAAGATATCATGAAAAACGTAAATGAAACACATATAGAGTCTACTGATCTTTTTTACCAGGAACTTATTATATCATTATAATAACAAACAATGCCCTCTTTACACATTTGTTTATAGGGAGGAGAATAGAAAGGGGTTTCGTGATTTCTTTGAATACAGACGAAAGGTACATTGATTATAGGTGAAGAGCAAGAAATTACTGTCATCCCCAAGAAGTGTATCTATTTCTGTAGGTACCCGGTATTGTTTCATTAACATTATGCCGTGAGGTTGCTGCAGAGAGATTTCCTGATACACGATCACTTCTGTAATTAAAAACTCAGCTCTGCCTGACTTAGTAATAATTGTTTCTTTAATAGCCACCCTCCCGGAGGAGAGACCTGCATTAGAGAAAGTATTCTTAAACGCTGACAGTGAAATATGACAATGACTCATGTATAATGAGGCTCTCTGATAATGACGAGTATTAGAGTAACTGTAGCATATTAAGGGGATTGTGAACGGATGAAAATATCCCTTTGATAGCAATGCGCCATTATTTCAAAGTTTGGTTGGTTTGATGGCAGTTAAAATGATTCCGTAACCGATACCTGACACTTGTAATGTCTAATTCTTTTTTATACCATTCGTGTTTCTAAAGTCAGGGATAAGTCTGCTGTTCAAGTGACCTCAAGTCAAAAGAGGATATTAAAATGATCCTGATTAAAGAACAGCAAACTCTCTTAATATTCTTGAATACTTGGGGCGGGTATTGCAGCGCAGCACGACGACATCTTAGAACATATTTGAAATAAACTATTCATGCTTTTCCTGCAGTCATAGTGTTGCTTTTGATAAGTTTAAAGGGCCGAACTAGACAAGAAATCGTTCGGTATGTTACAAGAAAGGTTGACCAAGTGTAAACACTGATACAAAAGTTAAATGGTCCATGAAGCCGTCATAAAGTGGGAACTGTGGAAGTTAAATGGTGCGATACTTTTACATAAACCGCTTTTGCAAAGTCTGGAGGTCTTCCTTCAGTAAAAGAAGTTTGTAAACCGATTCCCGTTTTCGTTTATTACACAGTTTAACTTGAGAGATTTAGAGTAAGCTCACTCTTTAACGAAGATAAGCGATATATTGTTAGTGCATTGTTTTGTGAAGCTTGTTAGTTACACTATAAAGTATATGGCTTAAAAGCTTTCTTTTCATGTTGTAGTAAGGATTAACCCAGCTTTATTACATTCTAGTGCTGCATGTGGCGCCTCCTCCTCCACTAATTCCTTTAGATATGTTTATTTATTATTCAGTTGACCTTATTGTTTTTTATTTGGTTTGGGATTTTGTTACCATGGGAAATAAATTCTAATTTATATTTCTGTGTCCATATCGAACTATTATGTTAGTTATTACATCACACAGGCCCATTTCATTACGAAATATTCATATCAAGATTAGTGAACTATATATATATATATGTATATATGTATATATATATATATATATATATATATATATATATATATATATTATATATATATATATATATATATATATTGTGTGTGTGTGTATGTATGGGTATACAAACTGGTATAACATTGCCTTGAAGAAAAGTGATTTCGCTAATCTTGACATGGTCCAAATACTGCATATGTGGGCGTAATATTTCTTTAGTTAAAATTACAGTATTCTGCATCTGTCAAATATCATTTATACAAACATTATTCAAACGTGAAATTACCAACAACACTTTTGAAAATTATTCCATAAATATACAGATTTCCTTCAAAACATATCAGATTTGATATCGAATATGTTTTACAATAGGGATGTAAAATAGGGTCACAAGGGGTGACAGGGCATGAAAAAAAGGGGTGGGAAAGGTTTGTGACATGTAAAAATATCCGACAGCAACAGATATTAGTGTCTAATCCATAGTTTTCAAGGTCGTTGAGATGAATAGTGACACTCTTGCCATTTAAGACCAAGTTTGGAATATTTTGTAGAGAACTCAATTCCCAAAAAGTTGGTTTTTAACATTATTTGTAAATTACTAGAAAAGTATCTGTCAAAACCCACTCTTAATTTTAATGTACCTAAGCTGACCATGTATGCACCCATCCCATTTATTCATTCAGATAGTTTGTGTTCAAAAGTTTAAAATATTATTGAAAACAAACTTGGTTCTTTTAAAACTTAACCTCATTCCCAACAATACCCCCCAAAAAATTAGAGTTTTTTTTTTTTAATTACAAGGACCAATTGATGGATTTCATGAATTCCAATATTATATATACATTTGAATTCCCAAGATGTCTTGGTATTTATGTTGGTTCTTTGCGTAGACTATTGCAAGTCCAGCATTACGGCCAATTGGGATGGGTTACAGAGCTGGGTCCAGAACTCTAATCCTGACTTCTCTATATCATAACACATGTGAAGAGTTGTAAAATTACCATTGGGAAGAAACAGTTCTCTATCATTGACACCACAAAGCAAAACTACCCATTAAACTATCCTTGACTCATTGTTTGTTAAGCTCTTAAAAACCTAGTTTAAACTCCTACACCTCCTCATCTCCCCCTCTCTCTGGCATGAGGTTTATGTTGTGTGCAGACCATGTTTCTGTCAGCAAGGAATCAAAGGAATTTATTTCTGGTGATATAAATTCATTTCTCGATGTAGTTTGGTCCCACAGTAAGCTGTAGGTCCCGTTGAACTAACCAAGTAGCAATTGGTTCTAGCCACTTAAAATATCCAATCCTTCGGGGCAGCCCTAGGAGAGCTGTTAATCAGCTCCGTGTCTGATAAAACAAAGATATACTTAACTTTGTATGTAGACCTTACCGTTTATAGTCTTTCAGCTCTTCCTCCTCCTTTAAATAGGTAG
>NC_087214.1:54652803-54682803 GCF_015104395.2 Macrobrachium nipponense | reverse complement strand
TATGCATATTTGTATCTTTGATAAAAAAACTAGCTTTTAGAACTTAAATATTGATACTTCTACAAATATACCAAACAGTTTGTAGTGTGTAAAATTAGTGTAGGAAATTATAAAGTGAATAGGTAATAAATCTTTGTGTAACCAGTCATTACGCTACACTATTTCGCAATCAGCACCAAGTACCATTTAGGAGCTTGTTAGCATATATTCTTATTTCGTTAAGAAATATCCTCAGTTTATTTCTTATTTTCTTTTACTTTGAATATAACTGATTAAACGTCCTGAACAAGGCACCAATTTTTGTTTTGTTTTGAGAGATTACTTTGCGTATGTATATATATACATATATATATATATATATATATATATATATATATATATATATATTATATATATATATATATATGTGTGTGTGTGTGTGTTGTGTGTGTGTGTGTGTGTATGTATATATAATACGTAATTGTAATTTGAAACCTTGTCGTTACTCAAGGATCTAGAAAAACGCTACGTCCTTCAGTCTCCAACATCACTGTGGTGAATAAAGTTTTATGAAATTTAATTTGTTTGCACTTATAACGAAACTGCAATTATCTAAAATTCAGGATGTAAAGAAATAAGAAAATATATATATATATCCTGTCCAAGGACGAAAGGGTCTTATGCACCACTTCCTGATTTCTTAGATGCCTCTACTTTCCTTATATTTATTTTTTCTCTTCTTGTTCACCATTTCTTTCGTTGCACCAGAACACTTTTTCTTAGTTTCCCAAATATCGATTGATAAGCTGCACTTCTTTTGTTTTTCTCAGAATACTCTTTACTTTTTATATTCCACAGACATTGTTACGACTTATAAATCTCGAAGACCCCGTCCAGAACTCTATCTATCGAAAGTCTCATGTTGAACGATATCCTCTTCTGCGCCGTTTCTTGGTAAATGAACCTCCTAGCAGTTCATCAAGCCTCGACCAAGACACCACTCAAACTATCAGTTCTGAAAGACTTAATCTGAAAAACCCCTATATTTGACTGTCGTGTCGGACCGTGAGTTGCCTATTCGAACCCCAAATGTTAGCTTTGTCGATCCCGCTTGACTTCTGGGCTTGATCGGATCAGACTTGACTAAAAAACACCCCACTCACATTCGAACTTGCTTAAACCCCGTCCATTTCGATTAGGCATTACAGATCCCATCTGACGTGAGTGGCCGGCCTAAGGGCTTAGGGAAATGGCTTTATGTCGAATTCTCGTCAGGGTAAAGGCGCTTTCATAGACAGATCTCCTTGGAAACAACTTCCATCGAAGTCAATAGGAACTCGATGGCATTATCACTTTATCTGTTGATTTCAATATAGAATTCCCTTTGGCATCAAATTGTACCCGGGATACCAGGAATTCGTTACGTTATCCGTTTATCAGCTGCTTCAACCATAACCCCTCTAGAGCTTGTCACATTATCCAACTACAATACACCAGTCGATAAAACGTACAAAACAATTGTTAACTCTGTAATGCGTAACAGGCCTCGCTGTCAGGTATACATCCAATGACGGCCCAATTCGTTCGTTTGGAAACGGCATCATAACAAGTACTACTCCTCGTTAGTGCAAATGACCGAATCATGATATTCAGCGTCGCTAACGAGCTTCGGTGAATCAGGAGTTGAATGTGAAGAGTTGGAGTGAGGGGAAAGGGACCATCAGATTGTCCGAATGTGGTTGTGTTGTGGACCATAATGAAGTCATCGACCCTTAATTCGTGGGGCTGTCATCCTTCATTGCGATTTATGGGAAGCGTTTGTTAACGACTGTGAAATGCGGCGGGATTGGTCATTTCGATACTCTATTACTGTTGTGCAGTTTCGATATTGTACTGCAGTGGTTCTCAGATTTTTTTAGCAGACTTCTGCAAACTTCTTTTTTTTATTTTTAACAAATGTTGATTGAGATTTTTTTTATATTTAACAAATAAGTTCATTGAGATTTTTTTATTTTTAACAAATGTGCATTGAGATGATCTAACTGTTACAAAATTCATGACAATCTTGCGACACCCCAGGCACTGTCTGTCGCATCCCAGTGCCACCAGGGCACTAGTTTGAGAATCACTGCTGTAGTGCAGGATACACTTCGTAACTGAAGGAGGATTTGTGTAAGTTGGTTGGTTTGTTAATTCCAGATGAGGACTCTAGCCTCGTCGAGAGTTTAATTCTGAATTCTTTCCACATTCCATCACCTGAGTCATTTCTCGACGTCGTGATTTTACTTTAACTCGACACGAAAAAATGAATAAAATAAAATAAAGCTAATTTTCGTATCACCGAGAATGTTTTTTTTTTTTTTACCTTGCAATCTGGGTGATGTCTCCTATCTTGGCAAATTTCTCAATAGACTGGAAACAGAAGTTTTCCTTTAAAACGCATTCATTTGTTCGTTGCCAGTTACCATAAAAAGAATCCGAGTTTGCAGTTATCTGCAATTCACCCATCCATTTCCTGTTTTGGGTTGATGTTTTTAAGGTCACAGCAAAAAATTAGGTTGATTTTCTGGCGCAGTATTAAGGAAAGGGTTAAGTTAGTTCAATGTAAATTTTTTTTTACAATGAAAGGACAAAGAGAAATATATATCAAGCGATACTATTGGGAATGTGAGCTACCAAACTAAGCTAAACAGAACAGTGACTGAAATAGTACTTACAGTTAATAGGGAGAGCATTAACAGATGGGATTGGGACCTCCACCGGACTTCACCAGAACATTGACAAAAGCATTACCAGTAAAAAAGGACCGTCTGTTTAAGAACAAGGCTGAAATAGTACCTGTTGAAAAGAGGGAAGAGAACTGATTGTTAGGAGTTAGACCTCTACTCTTTAGTTTAAAGGAATACTGACCACAATAGTAGCTAAAGAAAATGGGAGATGACTGCTTTATTGAGATAGGCATTCTACATAGAGCTCAAAACTGTACCTGCAGGAAAGAGATTACTGTCTGATACGACTAGGACCTCAACCTGTTATTTCAGTAAAACTGGCATAACTAATTCTGCACCTCAACTCAAGGAACCATTAAATAGTACTTGCAAAAGAAAAAGTATCTCAATGGAACGATGAGTGTAAAAGTACCTGTAAAAAGTAAGTATGTGAATGTGTACTTCTGTCTCCTGAAGATCTCAGCCCTTGAGCTCAACGTAGTTGACCAAAAATATTACCATGTACATAGTTGAAACAGAATTAACTCTTAAGTTCGGGAGTAAATGACATGGTTTATATCTTCACTGGAAGATAGATCATTTTAGATTAATTAATTTTCCTGTGTTAAGCGGCCTAGTAATTCAAGTGATCAGTCACAAGCGTTTGCCAATTCCCTTCCCTCAATTATTATCAAAATAAATCTCTTTTATTCCTCCGTTATAGATAATTAATTGATCGCTTGATAGTATTAAATAGAGCCACCATCATTCAATATCTGATATTTTGGTGGGTACCGTAAACAAAAAATGGAAATCAAAAATATATAGGTTTGTATCACTTGAAACATGTTTCAAATTACCCACTAGCCAGTTGCAGGCACTCCAGATTGTTTCTTTGTAATCAGACTTCATTCTGGAAGAAACGTTAAGGTGAAAAATGGAAATACGATTAATGGATTATATGTAAATTGAACTGGTAAAATCTATACATCAATATGAAGAACTATTGTAAAGTAGTGTGAGCAAGGTACAAACAAAAGTGCTGGACAGAACATTACTGCTTTATTCAGTCAAAATTCACAAAGGTCAATGGCTCGTGCGAGCTGCAAAGTAGTTCCGACTTCTTGACAGAGGGAGGAAGGTGATTAACTCTGTGCATTTTCTTTTCTTCACAGATGCAAAATGACAGATATATAGATACAAAACATTTGAATATAAAACAGGTAATACATAGAGATTAGCTGCAGAATGGTAATACATAAAAGGTGGCGATAACAATGTCAAGATATTCATTATAAAACATGATCACGAGAATCTGTTTCTCTCAGCCGCATGGCGACCACTTGGTTGTTTCTCGTGTGGAGAAAGTGGGTCTGTCACGTGGGCCTACAGTAAACCCCCCCCAACCCCCCCCCCCTCTCCCACCCCAGAAGCCCAAATCTCGTGGGCTGGTGTCTGGCATGTATACTGGTAAACCCACGTCCTCCTCTGTCGACCATAATCTGGAAGGTTTGGTCGTCCTTGGAGTATCCTGTGTGGGCCGGAGTATGCTGGGGAGAGGGGTGCCTGTGTGCATTGACCCTGATGAACGCTTATGTTTTATGTTCTTAAATCTTCGAGGACGTACACTTTTCTGTTCGCTTAGTAGGTTGTGTTGGCCAGATAACAATTTTTCTATCGCCTTTCTGGTGTCGGATGTTGTTGTTGTCCTTGAAAAATGTTCGCTGGCAACGTCAGGGCTTGGCCATACAGGACTTCAGCTGGGATGCGATGAATGCTTCGTGCTGTGTTGTTCCGAGTCCTAGCAAGACCCACGGCAATTCTGAGCCACTGTAGGTTCTGTTAATTGTCTTAATCCTCTTCATCATAGCCTTAAGGAAGATATTTTCTATATGGTCAGAGTCCCAGGCACCATTGGAAAGGTTGGTCCTATTATCTTGTTTTATCAGTGAAGATTCCACCAATTGACATTTGTATTGACAGGTGCTCTTGCAAACACCAGAAACACAAGGCTGAAACCCGACCCATAGCCTCAAAGTATAGATGCTGAGTAACAGACATAAGAATTAAGAAGAGAGAAGGTCTATCTGTAGCTGTTAGTGGAGGGTTGGGAGAAGACATTGTCTATCTAGTGATGGAACCAATTGTTCGATAGATGAAAGACTCAAGAAGAAAGAGATTATTGGCAGCTATTTCTATTTCTTCAGTCATCCAAAGAACGTGTAAGGTTGGGGTAAAGGGTCTTTGAACTGGAAAAGCTTTTCGATTGTTGTCTGATTGCTAAGAACCAGCTTAGGATGAAGGCAGTGAGTGCTTTTCAATAACCTGTGTTGATGTAGTTAAAAACTTGTCATTATTCGATGAAAGTAGAGGGGCTTAGAAATGAAGATTAGGTACTGCAGACGAGGGAGTTTCTGGACGAACCAGATTTCGAACTATAGAATAGAGACTAACCAGGTTTTTGAAAGCACCCAGGGAAAAAAATTAATAATAAGAGCGTAGTTACTGGAATCTTTAACTTTGGCTCTTCTTATGGAGTATTAGGCTATAGTCTAGTGTTACCGAAAGTGGGGTAAGTAGGAAACCCCAGATAGACCTACTCTGGCTACTTACAACACACCAAGCGATGTTTCGTTTAAGTTTGAGTCACATTGTTGGAAATTTTATCCGAAAACGAACAGAAGCTTTCCAACTCCGCTGTGTTTTCCAAAGAGATATCACTCAGGACCTCAAAATGCGTCTAGTGATCCTTGATGTCTCTCATTTTGCAGTGCTGGTTTTTATTTCGATGAAGGTTTGGATCAACGAGATCATTTTGATAACTGTTAAACTTTGCTTTGCTAGACGCAGGCTTTTCGATTCGATGGGAAGCATTTTCAGCAGATCAATGGGGTCGTCTTATGATCTCCTTTGGGTCTGATTTTGTCAAATATTTTTGTGACTAGAGGAGAATTGGTCTTTAGCCATGCTCCCCGACATCATGTCTATATATATAAATTGTATAGTAGGTTTATACTTTATTCTTCAACCAGAGAGGTTGCTTGGCAATTTTTAGAGTTTGCCAGGTAGACCGCTATCCTACTGTTAATTTTATAATAGAGTAGCACTTCTTTATCATCTCTCTCTTGCAAACAAACACCTACCGGTCTTGATTCTAATTCTTAAAGTTCATTTTTTGTGATTTTAACTCGGTAGTAGTTTTCCACTGTTGCAATGAACCTTTCTCTCTCTCTCTCTCTCTGGCTTATTGTTATAATGATGTCTAATTCTTAAATATTATTTTCAAAGCAACAATTATCCGAAACGTTTTTCTTGTTTTTTCTTTTAATATCTCGAAAAATTCTGGAATGAGAAGTTAGTTCCAGCCTTAAATTGCAGATCCTCCAGAACCGAAACTTTATTTTCCTTCTTCTCTGCTTTTTGCAAAGAAAGACAGTTTTGACACTGTATTAACACATTATTAAGTTTCTTTGGTGTGGAAATTTTAAGTTGGTTCTCTCTCTCTCTCTCTCTCTTTCCTCTCTCTCTCTCTAATCTTCTCTCTCTAATATACGATCAAGGTGAAAATGACAATTGCTAGCAGGGACGTGTGAAGTGGGAGCAGGTAGTCAATGATCAGAATTGGCGCCTGCAAAGAAAAAGCTCTAATGTCTTCTGGAACCAAAGCCTTGTAGACAAGGGAAGCGGATCCCTTCGGGCGGACACGTCTGGAAATCTGGACGAGTAAATGCTGAGAGGATTAGGTACGATGTGTTGTGAATCATTTCGACTCCATGACTGCTGATGGGACTGCAGAAGAAAAAGGAGGCGCTGTCTCTCATTACGATTTCTTGCTTGGTGAGACGTACCCGCGTGAAGTCAGATTAATCAACAGATATCACAAGTTTAAACATACGACTAGAACTGAGAAATATCTAGAAGTGTTCGTGAACTATCGGTGATAAGATTAGTGTGAAAATAGTAGGATAAAGCGTCTTCTAAGTTAGTTTATCAAGTGTAATACTGTAAATCAGAACAAGATGGCAGTAAGTTCCAACTGCGGAAGAAGTGGCGTAATTTAGCTTGCTTGGCGGGATTCGCAATACGTGAGGTAGCAGGAAGGGAACTGGCATTTCTCATCTATGAAATCAGCAACAGTCCTAACCAAAAGATACAAAAGCATTCATAGATATATTAGAAGGATATAATCCTTCAAACTGGAACAAATCTAATGAAAACATCTTGAAAATAATTGAAGAAGTTCCAAATAAAATCCAAGTGGTCAAGAGACTCATAAAGAAAAATATACATAAACCAACATATTCCGACCAAAGAAAATGAATAAGGTGAATCTTGTGAATATCCTAATTGATGCATAGGAAAAAGAATGCCAAAAGCATGCAAACTGTGTAAGGTTTGGTATAGCATAGTCAATCCACAAAAACCTAATCAGAAAATGCTGCATGCAACATTCCGACCCATCCACAGTGTGCTGAGGTAATGCAAGATTTGAGAAAAGATAAAAGAATTTTTTGTTCAACATGTCTATCATGGATAGACAATGTTATTAAATCAAGATTGAATGTACAAATAGTGAGGATGAGGAGAAGAAGAGAGAAGGAAGGAAGAAGAAGAAGAAGAAAAGAAGAGGAAAACGGAAGGAAAAAGAGAATAAACAAAATGAAATGACAGAAAAAAATAAGGAAAACAAAAGAAAGATAAAATATGGGAGCAGAGATACTCATTGATACTACATATGAGGCAATAAAGCAGCATACCTACGAAGAAATAAAAAAATTACGATATGAAACACAGGAAAAGCAAATCCCGAAGAGGCTCTACCCAGATCTACACAATGAAGGGGAAAGAGGAAAAAATAGACAAGAAAGACAAAATCTGCAACCTTTTGAAAAGAGGGAATTGCAGATTTGGAGAAAGATGTTACTACAAACATCCTAAGGTATGTCAAAACTATGAAATATATGGTAAATGTGCATACCTAGATGGCTATGGGGATGATTGCAGAGATCTGCATCCAAAAATATGTAAAAACCTAAAAGAAGGAAAAGGATGTAAGTTCGACAAAAAATGCAAATATATGCACCCTGTAGCCATGAATCATAATCAAATAAATAACCAACCAAGTAATAAAATCCAAAATAAGAAAGAAACAAATAAAGGTGAAATCAAGAATATCAGGTCAAAGAGAAAAGCAAACCACCAATGAGATATGCAGAGGTGTCAGCAAAAAATTCAAAGCATCAGCTCCGAAATTCTACTCAGAGATAATAACTGTATTTATTATGCAAGAGGATATTGCAGAAACGGAGAAAATTGCAGATTCAGACACAAAAGAATAATTATGATGAAGGAAGATCAAAATATTATGGAAAACTTGGATTTTTTAATGTCAGAATTTCTGGAATAAAAAAAGAACAAAAAAAGAACATACCAGAACAGGAAAGAGACATGGGAAAATCCTTATTACTACCATTATTAAATGAAGGAGAAAACACGCAAACCATCATAGTGATGAATGCGCAGGGTTTAGTTACGAGTAACTCAAAAAGAAAAATAGAGTACTTAGAAGAACTAACCTAAAATGAAAAGAAAATAGATATAATGAATATAAGTGAAACCTGGTATTCCAAGAGACTGGGAATGATGATCAAATAAAAGGGTTCCAAAACTTATAGATCAGATAGAAAAAAAACAAAAAATAGGAATCAAGGGGGAACCGCAATATATGGGAAAGACAAAAAACAAGGAAAAATATATGAGAATATAGTAACTCAGAATGTGAACTAATAGCGGTAGAATTTGAATCTGAAAAATTAATGAACATAGTAATATATAGACCTCCTAATACTAAAGAGTTTGACTTAATAATTGAAAAATTGGATGATATATGTAGAAATCACAGGACTGGACTATTCTCCTATCTGGTGACTTCAACTTTCCTTTCGTAGAATGGAAAGAACGAATAGGAGATTGTGGTTGTACTTATACATATAAAAAAGAGAGTAATAGTAGTGCAGAAGATAAGAGGCAATTTGAAAAGCTATTAGATATGCTACTAGAATACAACATTCAACAAAATAAATCACTACCAACAAGAAAGGAAAATACTTTAGACCTAGTATTTGTGAACGAGATGAATTATGTTAAAGAAATAATAGTTTATAATGCGAGTATTTCAGACCATAATGTCATAGAATTAACAGTTCATTCCAAAGCAAGTGAAAATAGAGATAAGCAAGAAATGAAAAAGTGGGAAGGATATGGGAAATACAACTTCTACAGTAAAAATATAAAATGGTCAGAAATTAATGAAGAATTAAACAAAGATTGGGATAACATTTTCGTAAGTGATGACATAAGGGTAAATACGGAGTATTATATAAAATATTGGAGAAAATAGTGGATAATATATACCGAAGAAGAAAAAGTAAACATCATTCATGCATACCAAGAGACAGAAGGATCTTGTTCCAGAAAATCAGAAAGTGGAAAAAAGGTCTGCAAAAGAAAAAAAATGCATGGAAAGTTTATAGAACTAAAAAGTAAGATAGAAAATGCAGAACAAAAGATTATACATCAAAAGAAAAATGAAAAACGGGACTTGGAAGAAAAACCCTATTAAATATCAAGCAAAACCCCAAACTATTATACTCATATGCGAAAAAGATGAATAAAGAGAATAGAAATAGGCCCTCTGAGGAATTGAAAGGAGATTAACGAATGAAAAAAAGGAATTTGCAACATACTGCAGAACGATATAAGAGAGAATTCACCCCTAGAATAGATAATGAAGATAATGATATAGAAGTAAGGGACGAAAATAGTGAATATTTAGCTGACATAGAAATCAATGAAGCTGATATTGTGCAGCAATTAATGAATTTAAAAATGGAGCTGCTGCAGGGCCGGATGGAGCCCCTGCTATTTTGTTAAAGAAAGTAGTTCATTCTATCGCAAAGCCACTTGCAATATTATTAAGACAAAGTGTAGATACAGGCAAGATTTATGATGAGCACAAATTAGCTATATCACCCCTACTTTCAAAAGTGGATCAAGACTAGAGGCAAGTAATTATAGGCCTGTGAGTCTAACATCACATATTATGAAAGTGTATGAAAGGGTAATGAAGAAATATTATGAAACATTTAATAAAAAATAATTTGTTTAATATGGACAACACGGTTTCGTACCCGGAAAAAGTACACAAACCCAACTGTTAGTCCACCGTGAGAACATATTCAAAATATGAAAAGCGGAAATGAAACAGATGTGGTTTATCTAGAACTTGCAAAAGCTTTTGACAAAGTAGACCATAATATATTAGCAAAGAAAATTAGAAAACACAATATCGTAGATAAAGTAGGAAGATGGTTAAAAGAATTTTTACACAACAGAAAACAGATAGTTATTGCAAACGATGAGAAATCGGATGAAACCAAGGTAATATCCGTGTGCCACAAGGTACGGTGCTAGCTGCAATATTGTTTGTTATTATGATTGAAGACATAGACAGTAATGTTAAGGATTCGGTAGTGAGTAGTTTCGCTGATGACACAAGAATAAGTAGAGAAATTACTTGTGATGAAGATAGGAACGCTCTACAAAGAGACCTTAACAAAGTATATGATTGGGCAGAGGAAATAGGATGGTATTTAACTCTGATAAATTTGAATCAATAAATTATGGAGACAGAGAAGGAAAGCTATATGCATATGTAAGTGTTTACATAATAAAACTATGGAATGTTAGTCCATTTATATAAAAGATTGCTTGCAGGAATGTTGATCAGACTAGAGACGCTAAGGATGACGTATACAATAAGTATGTAGGCTAAGTTGACATGCCGTCATCTGTGGTCATTCATTTGTTGAAACAGTCCAAGCTTCCTGCTTGAGACAACTACCCGACCTATGATTCAAACGGCCTACGTGATCTGTAGCGTGTCTCATTTTGATGTGTGTTCGTATGAAATCTATGTCATTTGTATGTATGTTCATATGTTCGAAACTACTGTCTGTTCCTTCATAACTTGTAACAGAGATGGTAGACAGCAGAACAGAGTTAGCTATCGTCATTAGAAGACCTGTACCTCTTTACCTAAGCTTTATCACGTAGAGGAATAGGATTAGCCATCATCATTGGCAGAAGCGATCAAGCTATCGTTATTAGAAGACTTGTACAATCATACCTGATCTTCACCATGTAAAACTTCAGAAGAATAATATATCTATTTTTTATACATCGTGTTTTCTACAAGAACCTCCTCACCATGAGTTTGAACACATCGTCGTAATAACTAACAAAGATTAATACCGACTTCGTAATAAGTGATCTACAAACCCCAGACACTCCATTGAAGATGGAAGTGCAATACAACCGACTTAGCGTATAGATTATCGCAAGTCTAACAATTACCATCATAGGGCGCCCTTATCATACAAGGCACAAGCCCTAATATGGTGGCCAGCGTACCAGAAGAACTCTACAACGTCCTACGAAGAAAAAAACCAGAATAATAAATCATGTATCATAAGAAATCAACGACGACGGAATGCAGCAGATTCTTCAAGCAACCTAGTATCATCGTTAGTGAGCGACTTCAGAAAACAACAAGATTCGTCAAGCAACTTAGTATCATCGTTTAGTGAATAAACTTCAAGAAACAAAACCGAACGTGTCCTTTTCCTACGGCAACGGAAGCTTCGTCTCTCATTAGAATCATTCAAGAAAACATCGTTAGTGAGCGTTTCCGCACTGCAAGAAACAAACCGAACACGTCTGCAGCATCGGATTTTTTTTCAAGGGCTCGAATCATCCCAACAACGCGCACGGGGAAAACTGAAGCCAAACCAGGTCGTCCGCTAAATAGAGAAGGAGGACCCAAGGCCGTGTGTCGTTATCGGAACACCGTGACTTCCCACAAAAGCAAAGCTAAGTACAATTTTTATTCATTTGGAGTAACTTTGAGTGTTTCCTTTGCAGGTCGAATTTCGTTATTCCTGTGGCTGAAGTTACGAGACATTCTTAACTACTTAGACTTTTTTTACAGAATTATCTACATCATGAGATTTCGCTACTGCGAGTTTTTTTATCTTTGAGTGTCTGTTTCCAGAAGTTCTACTGAAATATCATAATCATATACTATGTTAATTTTATCATTTTGGGTGGGGATTATTAATCCCTTACGTAACAAATCATATTAACAGTGAATATGCGTTTACGCAGTGGACGTCTGTATTATACAGATGCATGGATAGGTCGTTAAGCACCGTAGTGATTAGAAAACACACAAAAAAAAAACAAGTGGAACACCCGTACAACTCTATATAATTATAGGTAACACTATTTCGGGTCATGACAATAAATGCTCCTTTGCAAAGTACGATCGCAGTTTTAGCCTTGAGTTTTTTGAGTTATATAAATATCGAACCTCAATGACTCAACCTAACTTTAAAAATATGGCTGGATTGCAGATAACATTGTCTGTAAAAAAACTTTCATCAGGCTAAATGCGCTGACCAGGATCCCTCACTATTTTCAAATTTTAGCAAAGAATGAAGTAGCAAACAGTTCAATATTGAATACAGTAGAGATAACTTGTCGTAATAGTAATCGCTCAGTTCCTAATAGTTAGTCATTCATTGCTTTATACGTAACCAGCAACATAATGCTAAAAACACACAATACGTTGCCGATGGTAATAAAGAGACGGATCCTAATTATTACAAAAAGAAAATAGAAACAGTAGCCCGTTCAGAATCAAACAAGCAAACTCGGTTACTGTGTCACCTAGTCAAGCGGTCAAGGTCAGTCAAAAACTGCCGAAGTGTTCAAAGCATAGCAAATTCACACAATAAGCGACTCTAGCAGAGTGGGGAAAGCGATGTTGGTTTATACATGCAATATCTTTTTGAATTAAAAAGGATTTTTCCTATGAAACACACGACCGTTATAAAGTCAATCAGAGCAGGTTTTCGTTTTTTTTTAATACATAAGTTATATAAGTAGTGGTGGATAAACGCCCGACTGTACGCGCCGTAAAAAATTAGAATATCTTGTTTATTCCTTAGTACACGTAATATCCTGTATTTACGACTCACCGTCTGTTGTTCGAACTTCCCTAATGAGAAGTCCGGATAAGCGAGCGTTTACAGATACCTCTATAGCATAAAAAAACATTGATCTGTATCTAGTGTAATTGTAAGATTCATCTAGGGGTATACAAAATATTATCTTACATCCTGCAATAAAGGCGTGTTTATCAAAGGGAAATCCTATAAACCTTCAAACATATTAAAATCCGTTTGAACAAAAATGAGACAGTTAATCAAATAATAACTTATATAAAGGAACTATACATTTGTCTCATAAATCGTAACAAATTGTTCAAATGACCCAACAGAATTCTCCCACAACCGCAGTCGTACTTTGCACGCAAAATCTCGAGAAGCATGCACCCTCGAATGTCGTTAGTGCGTGTAAAAAGACTTTGTTGGGAAATGAAATTTTAATCCTTCCCGACACTCTGAAATATAACGATTCCGCGAACAAAGCCCTAGACACGGTGACTAGTAGCAACAAGTTAATTATAGTAATCCACAAAACCTATAACATATAATATCGCATTTTATTTTATTGTTGCTAATTTTTAATCACGCCCCACAGTCGTAGATGAATCTCTCTGATAATCTATCTAAAGTAATATCCGTAAAGTCAATCAGCAGAGGTGATTCAGCAGAAATTTTTTTTTATCTTTTATCTGAATACCAGGAAGTTTCTCCACTAGCGAGTGATCTCTGGGAGAAAACGGATGTCATTGAAAACAAAATACGGTCTAAGGACAAACATAAAGCTATTTACGTACCTTCGTATAGATTCTCAATGAAATTTTAAAATAGAGATAAATGACGAAGTTGAAAAATGTTAGTAATAGGAGTTCATTAGGAAATCAAATAAGCCCAATATATAATTTTTTCCTCAAAACGTCATGCCATAAAAAATCGGACTTGGCGTATCTGCATAGATTTCTGTCGCTTAAAACAAGGAAACGGACTCCCGATAGTTTCCAGTGCGATGTACCGACGACATCTTATCTCTGTTAGGTTAGAATAAATTGTTTTTCACCAGCTTGGACTTACTTAAAGGCTTTACCTGATACCATTACCTAAGTGATTGTACCATCATATTACCGTTTTCAGCACACTCAGGGGACATTATCAATTTTTACGTATGACCTCCGGCTTACGTTGCGCCCCAATTATAATATAGTGTTTGGAGACTTTTAGGGGATACCCTACATGCTTATATGGTTGATCTTGTAATCTTTCTAATACCTTAGAAGTACATTCACATAAAGTAGAGCTAGTGCTACAGAGACAAAGACAAATAATCTCAGAGTAAAATATCTAAATGTGAGTTTTTAAAAAAAACCGAACATGTTTATCTAGGTTTTATGTGTCTAGGTCAAGGTCTTAAAGTAGTCCATGGGTAAGGTGTCGGCTATTCATAACTTTCCGGTACCTATTAACGTAAAAGGGGATACAGCACTTTGGCGCTGTAGTGGGTATTACAATCGTATGTAAATATGTAACTTCTTCAATCATGACAGCTCCCCCCCCCCCCCCCCCCTTTAACAGATCTTACGAAGAAGAGCGTAGATTTATTATGGTCTAAAAAGCATCAACAGGCGTTCGATATCCTAAAAGCGGAAATAATGCAGCTCACCTAACTTAAAAATCCCTGATTTAAATAAGGCATTTTTTTTTATTGCAATAGGACGCCTCAGACCAAAGGGTAAGAGGATACTACTTCAGCAATATGATAAACAGTTCTTTCCTATAGCTTTTTATTCATGTAACTAAAGCCCTCTGAAAGTAAAATAAATACAGTAATAGGCAAGGAAGGGCTAGTATCTTTAACTCATTAGTACATTTTAAGTTCATAATCTATGGCTATCCTGATAAAGTCCATACCGAACATGAGTCCTTTACCGAGTTTTTCAAAGGCTTTAATCACAGTCCAAAAGGAAACTCGGTGACAAATGATCACTCAGGTCTTTTGGAGCCAAGATAAGATATCTACCTGGGAAAGCAATTATCATAGCTGACGCATTATCCGCAATCCCGCCCCACCACAGCGAAAGAACCATTAATTGGACTAAAAAGATATAGAAACATCCGTGCCTATTGTTAAAACCGTATCTAAACAAGAAAATTCCTTAACCCAAGAGATCGCGAGCATTGAATATCTGGGTTGGAGCGCAGAACTGTTACAAACTGAACAAAGCAAGAAAGTCAAACAGACATAACCCAAACAATAAACACTTCGAACGGAAACAGAGTCAGCAGCATAAACACCAAACAATAAACACTTCGAACGGAAACAGGGTCAGCGGCTAAGCAAAACAATAAACACTTCGAGCAGAAACCCTAAAGCAAAAGTATATTTAAAGTATGTGTATCAGAATTATGTAATCAAATGTAATATTATATGTAGGTCCCATGACGAGGAAAACCCGAAGAAACACAGCAGGTGACTAACGACCAGGTAGTAGTAATAATCTCTTCATACCAATCGTCATCAAACTGGTTGCATTCCGTCATCCAGGGTTCACTACTATGTCACAGAAAGCCAAATCACTATTTTACTGGCCTACAATGCTTACAGATATAAAAAGCACATAACTGATTTGTAACACGTGTCATGAAAACAAGGGGACACACTAAGACACCTGTCAGTTAGGAGCCTATCCGGTGCCAAATCAATCCTTGAAAGAATATACTTAGAATTATTAACAGAATTACGAGTCTGACAGAGGGAATAACCAACTTCTTAGTGTTACTAGTTCCTTGACCACGTTATATAGAATTAATAGCACTAAAAACAAACCCGCAATTGAGTGCGTTAGGATATTTATGAGTGCTAAAATCAGTAAATATGGAATTGGCAACACATAATAATCTGTGACTCGGGTGGTGTAAATCAATAATAATCTCCTTAACACGTTGTGTGAATTCCTTTCCATTAAGAAAACCAATAATATATTTTTCACCAAGAGTCAATCGGTTTGGTAGAATAACGGATAATTAAAATAGGAAGTGTCAATGTCTTACGAGTTACAACTCGTGATATTGGATCCGACTGGATTATAGCGGTCTTCGCGGTTTTAAAAATACCTTATCATTTATATCTTGTATCTATAGAATTGATGCCGCAAGTAGCCTTATACGGTACGCCGCTAGAACACTTTTCCACATATTCAAGCCAACCATTAATTTATCAAATATATATAAAAAAATATATAAATAAATAAATATAAAAAAAAATAAAATAAATATGGATACAAGTGGAGTCAATATAATACACTCCTGTAAGAAGTCGGAAGGGTTACAAATTATAATAAAAAAGGAATCACGATAAAATCAATAAGCAAAACGTAACCATAGATAATTAAATATCCAATATATATGCGTTAAGATTTGAACTCTAACTTAACGCTTTAGTAATGACAAATAAGCTAAAAGTTCAAACACATATCCAAAATCTACTGACATATTGTCTGTCCCGGTGATTTATATTCGTAGTCAATGAAAAAAAAAAATTAAATAAATAACTAAATAAATAATATATAATAAATAAAATAAAATAAAATAAAAGAGATTTTAAAGTCAGGAAGTCTAGAAGTGAAAATGTATCTATGAAATAATCCTATATGAATCATAACAGGGCTAATAATATATAATAGAATTTTGTATGGAAACCTTTTTTTCATATAGTTTGAATAAGGAATATTTAATTTAACATAATTACCACTTATGCAGATTTCCAACATGAAACTAATTAGTATTGTTCAATTTTGGTACTGTTTTTTTTTTTCAGACATTCTTTTCGTGTGGTCGAGTATTAAAAGATAATAAATTTATCCTAAGTCGTATTTATTACAGCAAGTAACGTACTCTTAGCTGGCTGAGAGCAATCTCCTGCCAAGTGACGACGTCATCATTGCCGTATCAGCATTTGTTCCTTTAAACCTCAATAATCTGCTTACACAGGCTTCATCTGTGTGTCGTCTCTGCTTGCAAAACAGATTGACTGGAGAAAGGAATGCTTAGCCCGAACTTCTCATGGCAAGGCAGACGTTAGGTACAAGTGTCTATCGGTGTGCGCAATGCAACTAGCTAAGGAGTTGCAATCATTTTTGAAATTAATAACAAAATAAGCAAATAGAATTTCTATAACAACAAAAATGAATTAATTTTTCTGAACCTCATAGACATTTAGAAGTATCAAGATATATATGTGAAATATACTTTACTTGCAACATTAGTCTATTACAATTCAAGTAAAACCATTCATGGGAAAATGTCACATTTTTCTTGAAAAACCAAAGTTTATTTAGAAATTAGTTACATAGTGGGGTTTTTTTCGTTGCATCTCCTACCTATTAATAAGTTTTTAAAATTAACCTCAGAGGATGCGGCGCGAGGAAAATTGAATATGAAACTTTTGTTAGGGCACATAGGATCAGATTTTATCACAACTTAATTTCAGTTAGCATAGAGAAATACAGAATCATGATTAATCTTCTCTTGACTCTTATGTTGCCTGGCAATCTTACAAATAGCTCCGTTTCAACACTTTCTTTGTCTAGTAACTTACTACCAGTAATATCAAATTTTCTTTGGATTCGTATTGAATATCTGTTTATTTTTTATAATTATGGATATTTTTACAGTCCTCATAGACCTGGATAGGTTCACTCATTGTTAATGCCATGGATAAAAAAGTTTGTACAGCGGACTCTTTTGAATTCCAAAATATCAGCGAATTCATGTGGGTTAAGTCTGGTCTAAATGGCTCTCTCCCTCCCGTATTTGGATGTTGTCTGAATTTTACTTTGCCCTTGTGACAAGTATAATTTCACTTGCAGGCTGATTAATGGAACCTGGTTACAGTATCCTGCAGTAGGAGAGTTTCACAATCGCAACTTCAAAAAAATCGTTCGTCGCTGCGGATGACTACCAGTCAAGTAACAACCGCCTACAATGTGAAAGGAATTTCATGGACTTCTTCGACCGACACCGTATCTCGTCGTTATCTCGTTTTAATGCGGAACGCTCCGTGGCTGCGGAATCGACTACGAAAGGGACATACTTCCGACAATTACGACCCGAAGGATATTCAACTCTACTTTGCTGGCGAAGGACTCGTGCTGGGATGATCTATTCATCGCGAACGTAATCGTGTAGCTAGGATGCAGAGAATAAGTATGAGCGCAATATTTGAATGTTGGACCCGCCCAGGCAAACATTTTTCCCCTTGTTTTAACCCTGTGAAATAGGCCGTTTCATTGGGCTATAGGTGGTTGTTTGGAACTGTGTAATGGACGAAAAGTTGTTCGAACGCTAGTTAAAAGTGAAGTAGTCTAAACCTCGGTCATGTCCTATATATATATTAAAGTATCATGTATCCTATATATTAAATGATCATAAATAACAAATCGAAATATATTTTTTGCGTGTACGCACTAGGAATCTATATATAAATGATCATAAATAACGGAATCGAAATATCTTTGCGTGTACGCAATAGGAATCTATTTAAAGTGCACATATATTAATCATAATTTTATGAATCCATATACATATGTATAAACAAATCAGGTAGCCTATAATCAATCTGTTACCTTTTATCATACCAATATCTGCAGTATATATGAGTTAAGTATATTATTAATGAATCAGATATATAAACAGTAGCATAAACATTAATAATTTTTATCAATTCATATATGAAATTTTTTTATCAGCTAAAATATGGTTTTTTATCATGTTAATCTTCATTCTATGCAATTATCAGATAACAATTAGTATTTTTCTGTAGCATAAGTACTTAGTGAGATGAAGTGAAAAACTGTATCATTATATATCACGTGATCACTATTATTTACCAATAATCATTGTTTTATATTTTTATTACTTGAAATCAATTCATGTACACAATGAATTTTTATTTACTTATATATATATATTACATAGTGTCTGTATCACACTCCTATAAGTCAATGGCAAGTCAAGTTTGAGTTAATATTCAGTAGTTGGTTTTGGTAGCTGACCGAGCTAATGTAAGTGTGTTTTACATAATAAAAATATGGAATGTTAGTCCATATATATAAAAGATTGCTTGCAGGAATGTGATCAGACTAGAGACGCTAAGGATGACGTATACAAATAAGTATGTAGGCTAAGTTGACATGCCGTCATCTGTGGTCATTCATTTGTTTTTTTGAAACAGTCCAAGCTTCCTGCTTGAGACAACTACCCGACCCTATGATTCAAACGGCCTACGTGATCTGTAGCGTGTCTCATTTTGATTTGGTGTTCGTATGAAACTATGTCATTTGTTTTTTTATATGTATTTTCATATGTTCGAACTACTGTCTGTTCCTTCATAACTTGTAACAGAGATGGGTAGACAGCAGAACAGAGTTAGCTATCGTCATTAGAAGACCTGTACCTCTTTACCTAAGCTTTATCATGTAGAGAATAGGATTAGCCATCATCATTGGCAGAAGCGATCAAGCTATCGTTATTAGAAGACTTGTACAATCATACCTGATCTTCACCATGTAAAACTTCAGAAGAATAATATATCTATTTTTATACATCGTGTTTTCTACAAGAACCTCCTCACCATGAGTTTAACACATCGTCGTAATAACTAACAAGATAATACCGACTTCGTAAGTGATCTACAAACCCCCAGAACATCCATTGAAGATGGAAGTGCAATACAACCGACTTAGCGTATAGATTATCGCAAGTCTAACATTACCTCATAGGGCGCCTTATCATACAAGGCACAAGCCCTAATACATATAGGGGACCTAATAATGAGGACAATCACAAATAAAGAAGCAGTTAAAGACCTTGGTGTGATGATGAATAGAACATGTTATGCAATGATCAAATAGCAATTCTGTTGGCAAAAATGTAAAGCAAAAATGGGAATGTTACGCGGCACTTCAAAACAAGAAAAAGCTGAAACACATTGATTATGCTTTATAAAACATATGTTTCGTAGTCCACTTGAATATTGCAATATGATATGGTACCCCACACTATCAAAAGGATATTGCACAAATAGAGAGTGTACAAAGGCCCTTTACAGCTAGAATAGAAAAGAAGTTAAGGACCTAGACTACTGGGAAAGACTACAATCCTTGAAAATTATATAGTCTAGAAAGGAGAAGAGAACGCTACATGATATTCAGGCATGGAAACAGATAGAAGGAATAACAGAAAATATCATGAACTAAAAATATCAGAAAGAGCAAGCAGAGGTAGATTAATAGTGCCCAAAACTATACCAGGAAAAATAAGGAAGCACACAGGACATTAATCCACTACGCACCAGCATCGATAATGCAGCGTCTATTCAATGCGTTGCCAGCTCATCTGAGGAATAATATCAGGAGTGAGCGTAGATGTGTTTAAGAATAAGCTCGACAAATAAATCTAAACTGCATCCCCAGACCATCCAAGATTGGAAGATGCAAAATATACCGGAAGATGTACTAGCAACTCTCTGGTAGACATTAGAGGCGCCTCACACTGAGGGACCTGGGCAACCCGAACGAACTGTAAGGTCTGTAAGGTAAGGTCTGAGATCGCTCACATTTTTTGTGAGTTTTGCTGCGCCTTGAATGAATCTGACCTTGTTGTTGTTGATGAAGCAACTGAAGAACCTCAAGGTTTTAATGGACCAGTTCAGTTTCATAATGACGTTTGGTCTAGCATTTCCTCTTTTGCAGTGACAGTATATGATGCAGAAGTCTGGAAGGACCATAACGGGTGTTCTAAATGTGTTGAAAATGGTCGCATGAAGGCACGTTACACCTGCAGTAAAAACGTCGTCACACACGTCGGCAACTCATCGGTCACAATTCACAACTAGGTCGAATACAAGTCAACGACTTATGGTGGTTCTATTGGTTTCTGTGAATGACATCTATAGAAAACCAAGAGATATTCGTGTGTTGGAATAGACTACTCCCGGCCCCCCTTAGTCAACAATTTATTTGCAGCACTCATTGTCCCTTAGTTAGTTAGTTATTTTATTGACAAAAAATATACAATTATTAGTACAAATTTGTCCACAAAGAGTCATAATACAAAATAAACAAAGTGGACAGTGATCTCTTCTGTTCTTGCAAGTACATGGCCTACAAAGAAAAAGTACAACATCAAGAAATATACAACTTTAAGCGCAAATAACATAACCCCATAAGACAATAAAAAAAACAAAAAAACTATATCCACCTAATTCATTGTCCCTTCCAGCTTTCGCGTTCATTTCATCCGCGTCAGTTCTCATATCCATCGCGGGATTACATCTGTCACTACCATGATGATGATATACCATATGTCAAGGATATAGAATAAGGGCTACCTTGCCATATGTATCATCCGTAAACTGGAACGTTCCTCTCGCTTGTTAAAAAAAGCTCCACGCTCCACTAAGGGAAATGTTTGATTCACAGTTTGTGGACTCGAAATAACGTCCAAAATTAATGTTTTCCATAACAGCGTTGAATACGTTTAACACTTAGCTTTTTCTGAGTGATTCAGTTAAAAAGAGCACCATTGGATGTTTTGAAGTGGAAATTTATATTATTCACTTTAGTCCATTTTAGTTCATACTTATTCTTGCTTCGTACTTATTCGTTCACTGAGCAACTCAATTCACATGATGTGACAACATTAATGAAGAAACGTCAGCTTCCAAAAGTGAGATTTGAAATGCTTGTATGATGGGTTGGGAACTCGGGTACTGAGAAGTGGTTTCCTCATTTGTTCCCCTTTCGGATTCAAGGCTTTCATGTCACGTGCGTATCAGAAAAGTATGAAGAAATTGAGAAGTAAATGTATAAGTATTTATATATGGATTTCTGGGAAAATAAAGCACAGTCCTCCAGAGACTTTTCGAAAAACTCTATTCAAGAGCAATATAAAAATTTGCCATAATGGATTCTTCATTCGGAGTTATCAGTGACCGTCTTTCTTGTATTTACCAACGTCAATAGTATTCGTCTATTTTTATCTAAACGAAGACGCCTATGCCTTGGTATTATCCTTCCCAGCATTCAATCATCCACCTCCTTTGTCTCCACTGAGCCAGCGGTCTTGGATTCATACTCATGTAGTGTACCACCTTAGAGCCAATGCAAACAGATCACTGTCTAGTGAGAATGAATCAAGTGGTTCGCTGCAGCCAACACTGATGCTCATGTTGCCTCCTGCAAGACTCCAAGTGCCTTTGACCTGTTATTCCTCAGCATGAAATGAAGCTAACAGTGGCTCTTGGTGAACAATCTCGCTCTGTATTATACTCACATGGATGCTCTAGTGGCAGTTGGTCTCAACTTGAAGTAGAGGCCATTTTCAACATTCAAAATTAAATTTCAGTTTGGGTGAAGAAACAGTTGGAGTAATTCAGACGTTGAACGAAGATTTTGCTGATATCAAAATTTTTAAAAAGTTACTCGTACAGTGCAGACTTGGGGCAAATTATCAGAAGATTCCAACTTGTTGTGACCCACAATTTACCTGTGGTTGTTTTACATGATTAATGATAATAATTTATATTTTATTCCCATTTTCAGATGCTGTGCACTATCTCGGTGTTGGTGAGTGTTAATGCATGATTTTTTCCCTTACTCGGGGAGTAAGCCTACTCTCTACTTTGTTGTTGTTGTTGATCTTCTTGTATCTCTTGTTGGAGTGAAGGAAAGCCTAAAAAGGTCTGGAAAAGGGTCTTTTGCATTGAATTAAATGTACAGGAATTTTAGGATAGGATATTTATGATTTATTTATTAGAATGAAAATTAAACAAAATGAATAATAATGTGCATGAGTAAACAGTGCATAACAAATTATTCTAATAAGATATAGGGTGGGTATTTTATTTTAGTTTTTCGTTGGTGAAAACAACGCGCTCTTTGACTGTAGATTTTAGCATGCTCCGTCAGTCAGCTGGAGGCCCAATCACGCCTTGTTTATGTAGCAAAGACATTTTTGAAAGTTATTCACTTTTATTATTAGGTTGTTTGTTCTTGTTATTCATTAATATTTTCTGTTCCCGCCTATTTTCTTGATGTTTTGCTAGTTTTCATTTTGGAATTTTTTGTAGTTTAGTTGCTGATTAGTTTACTTTGATGACTGGCCTTCTTTTGATATTATGAATTGTGTTGACAGATATATTGGTGTCAATGAAATGCATTCAATAGTGTAAAGAGGAAAGCGTGACTGAGGGTGAGTTTGGCAGCTGGATTGGTTAAGCTTATGTGGGGAAATTTTGCCTGCTTCTTTTTTAAGCTTGTGATCCCACCACAGGGCACAATATTTCCTCATCCTACTATAGCAAAGGTTGCTGATTTCCTCCTGTTTCTTAAGAAATCTAGAAAATTATCCTATTCAACGATTACAGGTAATAGGTCGATGCTCGTAAGCACTTTTAGGTTTCATCTTCCGGAATTATCCAGTAGTAGGGTATTGCACGACCTCCTCAAGTCCTTTAAAATCGAACGTCCAGTAGTCCCGCTTCGGGCCCCTTTGTGGGATTTAGCGGCAGTTCTGAACCTTTTGGGTTCTCAAGCTTTTGAATCTTTAGAAAGCTTATCTTTAGGAGCTAACGAAGAAAGTATTGTTCTTGGTATTGCTCGCGACAATTAGGAGAGTTGGGAAATCTAAGCGGTACACTAGAAAAGTATCATATTCAGACAAGGATATTTATCTCTCTTACCTCCCGCAATTTAGAGCGAAATCTGAGTGCGAAGCATCCCATTGCCGAGAGCATTTAAAGTTTTCCTCGCTCGAGGACTTTGTTGGAGTAAAAGCAGCAGAAATGCACCTGTGTCCAGTGCATGCTTTGAAATGTTATTTAGCCTGCACTGCTAAACTGCTTCCGCATCCATGGACTTTATTCATATCCCTGAGGATACCGTCTCGAGCGATATCCAAGAACATGATCAGTTTCTTCTTACAGGAAGTTATTTCGCAGTCTAATTCTAGCGATTTGGCTAGTTCGGTCAGTACCGATTCCCACCCCAGAGCACACAGTATCAGGGGCATGGTGACATCGGCAGCTTTCCTTAGGAATTATTCGGTGTCGGCGATTCTAGAGGCAGCAACATGGAAGTCGACATTTGTGTTTACGTCTTTTTATCTGAGAGACGTCCAATTCTTGACGGAAAAGGGTTTCTCTCTTGGTCCTTTCGTGGCAGCCAATGCGGTGTTGCCATAGTTTTACAGTTTATACTAGTTAACAGTTGTCTTGAATGTCGTGCCCTGATATGGGTAAGTAGCCATATGTACGATGGTACAGAACCTTCAAACCTTCGCACCTGTAGCCTACAGAGAACGTCGTAGAAGATCTGTCCTTGGAACTTCTCTATTCATACAAGGTATAATATACCACATGGGAGGATAGCTTGACAATGACAAGACCAAGACTTACGAGACTGACATCGAGGTACTCTCTCCTTCTGGCATCTCACCTGATGGACGGAATATGGGTGAGTTCAAAGACTTTATGCAAGTAGGTTAAACGGATTTACCTGCGTATGCCTCAAAGTATTGTAGTGCAGCGTACACCTCTGGGCCTCGACCCCCCGAGGCCATGCTCACTTGGCCTTGTTGCCTCCTTTTGCCTCTTCCTTTTTTTTTCGGAAGGTTTAGCAACTTTTATTCCCCGTGGACACTCATACCAGTTATTTTGCATTAATTTCAACATGCATAAAGGAAATAAGTCCTTACTGTAAAATTTAATTTGACCAAAACTGACTAGCTCGTGAGGGTATAAATAAGCTCCGGCCACCTCAATCGCCCTTCTATCTAGAGATCTCAACCCAACAGATCGGGCACAGGGGGGAGCTCCAGTTTGATACAAGTGAGTTGTATTTCCACGAGGGAGTTGTGCGTGACTTAATATGAAGTAAGTAATCCGCCTTAATTCCACAAGGGAGTTGTGAGTGACTTAATATGAAGTAAGTAATGTGTCTTAATCCTTGCCATCATTGGCCTTAGTGTATAGGATAACGTTTACAATGACCTTGCAGTGATTTAGGATCACGGTTATGAATTTGTTTGTGAGAAAATATGGCCACGTGTCCACGTTCATCTTTGCTACTTGCTGTTTAAATTTGTAAATATGAACCTTAGTACTCTATTTTTGTAAAAAAAATTCATAAAACTCGTAAGTGTTTCTAATCAAGCTGTCCCTTGTGTACGGGTTGGAGCCTATCCCCTCAGGTACGACTATCAGCCTCCCTCCATCAGGCAGGAACCGGTAAGCCTGTCGCAATACTATTTGCGACAATAATGACCGCAACAGAAAATCCAGAGGACTACATCATTCTCCAAAAGAAATATAGGGAAAGGTACCCAAAGGCAGGAGTTGAGGATGTGAAAAAGAAGTTCAATTCATTAAGGACGAACTTCCGCAAAGAGCTAAAGAAGGTCCAATCTCCACAAAAGTCGGTGCAGGTTCTAAAGATATCTATGAGCCAACACTGTGGTATTACACCGAGATGGAATTTCTTTAAGACCAGGAAACTCCTTCAGAATCTATCTGTACGATAAATGATGCTCACTTAATTTCAAGCGTGTTAACAGATTTCCATGGCTATATTTATGTCTCCTCTTATACCATCCTTCCAGCGGCGATTTTTTCTTTTTTTTTCTTTTTATCCAAAGTATCAATACAAATGAAATGCATGCCATATCCAAAACAGGCAACATGTTACCTTACGAATCCTAGTCAGGAACTAAAGATTGACCCATTAAATTGAGCCGTGTGAGGGTATGATTGACTCAATCAATATTAAGGACAACCTTTTTCCTTTTTACATGCCAAAAGATTGATCATGTAGGGGCACTTTAACGTCGTTTATTAGGGTTGATATTAATTCTGATATTCTGGTATCAATATTATATTGCATTTGCACTTATCTTTTAAAACTATAATTCTATCATATGAAACATTCAATATTAAAACAGCAACTTTGTTGCCAAACAGTAACTCAAAATGAAAATTGGTACCAGTTGCCTCTCTACCTAACCCCAGCCAACCTACGACTACGTTTCTCACTTTGCGTTCAGTTGTCGGTTAGGCAACACCTACGGTTGGCTCCTTACAGTTTTCGGTGAATAAGGTAACTAATCCTTGGCTAGACCTTATAGACAAGGGAGGAGGATAGAGGGGGAGACCCATGTGAGTTTCTATATGGAAAAAAAAAAAGTGCCTTTCAAGGAACTGGGCTCCAGTGTCGTGAAATGGAAGCCTAGAAAGTCTTTGAGCAAATCACTAACTGACGATTCAAGAACTTTGCCAATGACGGCGTAAGTGTTCCTTTATTTTCTTCTTGTATTCTTACTCTTATTCTTGTTTATAAATATGTTTTGGTTTTTCATGATTTTTTTGGGATCGTGTAGTTTGTTGGGAGTTTCTGGCAAGTTCCAAAATATTAATGAACTTCGTGCTCATTGCGTGTTCCTGTTAATAACTTGATTTGTGGATTGTACCTCGACGGTTATTAATTTCTGTTGCATTTGGCTTGTTCAGCCTCTTCCGTTTGTTTGGCCAGAGTTGGAATGAAAAATGTAAATTGTTTAATGGAAATGTGTTTAACTAGGTAGGCAGATATTGCATATTTATTTTCATTATTGTTATAGGTCGGAATTTTTAATTTTTTTTTTTTAGGCTTCATAAACAAGCTTCATTATTATTATTATTATTATTATTATTATTATTATTTATAATAATTATATTTTTTTTTTTTTTTTTTTTTTTTTTGCTCTATCACAGTCCTCCAATTCGACTGGTGGTATTTATAGTGTGGGGTGGGGGTCCGGTTGCATCCTGCCTCCTTTAGGAGTCCATCACTTTTCTTACTATGTGTGCCGTTTCTAGGATCACACTCTTCTGCATGAGACCTGGAGCTACTTCAGCCTCTAGTTTTTCTAGATTCCTTTTCAGGGATCTTGGGATCGTGCCTAGTGCTCCTATGATTATGGGTACGATTTCCACTGGCATATCCCATATCCTTCTTATTTCTATTTTCAGATCTTGATACTTATCCATTTTTTCCCTCTCTTCTCTTCAACTCTGGTGTCCCATGGTATTGCGACATCAATGAGTGATACTTTCTTCTTGACTTTGTCAATCAACGTCACGTCTGGTCTATTTGCACGTATCACCCTATCCGTTCTGATACCATAGTCCCAGAGGATCTTTGCCTGATCGTTTTCTATCACTCCCTCAGGTTGGGTGCTCGTACCACTTATTACTGCAAGGTAGCTGATGTTTCTTGCACAGGCTCCAGTGGAGGGCTTTTGCCACTGAATCATGCCTCTTTTTGTACTGGTTCTGTGCAAGTGCCGGGCATTCACTTGCTATGTGGTTTATGGTTTCATTTTTCGTATTGCACTTCCTACATATGGGAGAGATGTTATTTCCGTCTATCGTACTTTGAACATATCTGGTTCTTAGGGCCTGATCTTGTGCCGCTGTTATCATTCCTTCAGTTTCCTTCTTTAGCTCTCCCCTCTGTAGCCATTGCCATTGTCATCGCTGGCTAGTTCTTTAGTCTGTCTCATGTATTGTCCGTGCATTGGTTGTTTGTGCCAGTCCTCTGTTCTTTCTGTCTTTCTCCTGTCTCTGTATATTTCTGGGTCTTCGTCTACTTTTATTAGTCCTTCTTCCCATGCACTCTTTAGCCACTCGTCTTCACTGATTTTCAGATATTGCCCCAGTGCTCTGTTTTCAATGTTGACGCAGTCCTCTATACTTAGTAGTCCTCTCCCTCCTTCCTTTCGTGTTATGTATAGTCTGTCCGTATTTGCTCTTGGGTGTAGTGCTTTGTGTATTGTCATTTGTTTCCTGGTTTTCTGATCTATGCTGCGGAGTTCTGCCTTCGTCCATTCCACTATTCCTGCGCTGTATCTGATTACTGGCACTGCCCATGTGTTTATGGCTTTTATCATATTTCCGGCGTTGAGTTTTGACTTGAGTATCGCCTTGAGTCTCTGCATATATTCTTTCCTGATCGTGTCCTTCATCTCTTGGTGTTTATATCTCCCCTTCCATTATTCCCAGGTATTGTATCCTGTCTCATCTATGTGTTTGATGTTGCTCCCCATCTGGTAGCTTTATCCCTTCAGTTCTCGTTACTTTGCCTTTTGTATGTTGACTAAGGCGCATTTTTCTATTCCAAACTCCATTCTGATGTCCCCAGATACAATCCTTACAGTCTGGATTAGGGTATCTATTTCCTTGATGCTCTTACCATACAGCTTGATGTCGTCCATGAACATCAGATGGTTGATTTTGTTGCCTCTTTTCTTGAGTTGGTACCCGGCATCCATCTTCTGTAGTACTTTTGTCATGGGAATCATGGCTACTACGAAGAGTAGTGGGGACAGTGAGTCGCCCTGGAAGATCCCTCTCCTGATATTAACTACTGCTAGTCTTATTCCAGAGCTTGTAAGTATTGTATTCCAGTTGCGCATTGTATTGTTTTTTGAGGAAGCTGGTGGTATTTTCCTCTGCCCCATATATTTTCAGGCATTCTATTAGCATATGTGTGGTATCATGTCGAAGGCTTTCTTATAGTCTATCCATGCCATGCTTAGGTTGGTTTTCCTTCTCCTACTGTTCTTCATTACCATTTTTGTCTATCAGGAGCTGGTCTTTTGTGCCCCTACGCTTCCTTCTGCAGCCTTTCTGTTGGTAGGGGATGGTGTGTTTGTCTCCTCTAGGTATTGTATAGCCTTTCACTGATGATAACCTGTTAGTACTTCCACATTATTGGTAGGCAGGTGATAGGCCTGTAGTTACTGGCTATATTTTCCCTTACTCTTGTCTTTTTGTACTAAGGTATTCTTCTGTGGTCATCCATTTGGGTGCTTGGTGATTTGAGATACAATGCTGGAGTTGTTCTGCTATTCGTGGGTGTAGGGCCTTGAAGTTTATGAGGCCAGTATCCATGGACTTCATCGGGACCTGGGGCTTTCCAGTTTGCATTTTCTTTAGTTGGTGTCTGACTGTGTCTGTCGTGATGTCTGTGAATCTTTGTTTTATTCTCCCTGTTTCTTCTTCCTTGACTTCCTGGAGCCATGTTGCATGTTTGTTGTGATACCGGATTGCTCCATATGTTTTCCCAGAGTCTCTTACTTGGTCGGCTTCAGGAATTTCTGGGTGGTTCTCTTCCCCTCTTAGTTGGCTGTATAGTCTTTTCTGGTTGGTTCCGAATAGTTTGTTCTGTTGTATCCCTTATTCCTGTTCATGTACGTTGGATCTGTGTGCTTTGGCCTTAAGCCTCTGTTTTACTCTTCTATTGTGTTGTTTAGTCCCCTCTCTTGTACTTTGTATTTCTCGTGAGTTCCTCCCTTGTTTTCTTGCTTCTTAGCCTTTTTTCTGCCATCTCTTTCAGTTTACTCAAGTCAGATCTCATCACCATGATTTGCTTTTCCAGGCGCCTTTTCCAAGGAGGTTGCTGTTTTGGTTTCTGTGGGTTGGTTGTGACGGTGGTGTTGGTGTTCGAATCCCCATCAGTTCTGCTACTAATCTTGCTCCTGCATATGTCAAGTTATTTGTTTCTGTGATACTGGTGGTGTGTATTATGCCCATTATTTCATTGACCTCACTTGTTTTCTCCCTTAATTTCTTGGTGTGTAGCTTTCATGGAGGGGATCTTTGTTCTCTCTGTATCTGGCTCCATCCATTGTCTAATCTTTTTCTATCCATTCCGTCCTCTCTGTTACTTCGTCGGTGTTTCTTCTTATGTGTCGTTGTTTGATACTTCATCCTCCATGTCGTCTTCTGTGGCATCGTCTCTCAGTTCGTCTTCGTGTAATTCGTTGTCGTGTGACATTTCCCTTTCCAGTTCTTCTCTTTCTGTTGGGGAGAGCCAGTTCTTTTTCTTTATGTTCCTTACTTGGTCTGCCAGCCTCTGCTCTGTTTGGGGGTGTTATTCATCTCATTCCAGATGTTGATCAATCTTCTTCTATATCTCCTCTCCGTCGGGTAGCTTCTGATGTAGCATCTCCATATTTACTTATTTTTTTCTTATTATTATTATTATTATTATTATTATTATTATTATTATTATTATTATTATTATTATTATTATTATTATTATTATTATTATTTGTTGATATGGAGGTCAAAATTTTGTGGCTTCTTTGGAATGAGTTTGTTCCATTGTTATTCGAAACTTGATGGTAATTTTCTGTTAAAAACTTCCATTCGTGGT
>NC_087214.1:54600539-54652303 GCF_015104395.2 Macrobrachium nipponense | reverse complement strand
CCTATAAGTTTAGAAAAGAACTTGAATATTTGTACCTACCAAAAAACTAAGTCTTCCATGTTGTTGTTATCTCTGTCTATCACCTTTTTTACTCAGCACCTTTTCATTGGTTTGTGCGCTGCGGAGTCTCAAATTGTCCATGGGGAAACCACCAAACCTTCCCGAATGACATCACGAAAAAAAACTCCACCCAAACAAAAGTGACATCATTAGACAATATCCAATCGTAAATAAGCACATTTCAGTTTTTCTGTGAAAGAGAAGCAAGTACTGTCTTTTTAACCTATGGCAAAGAATTTGGTGTTACCAAGTCCTGTTTTTTGGGGTAAATATACCTATTTTCCCCTAATTAAGTGTTAGTTGAGCCAGTACCATGAGTGAGTTTGCCAAGACCATTTTCATGCTCTGATTTTGCTGCCGAGGAAAGTTTTCCATTAGTGTGTGAAAACTGCTACGTAAACTGCAGAGATTTAACTCATTATTATTGATGGCCATACTGAAATTCTGGTCACTTTTGCCACAAATCTCGGGCTAATTAGAAGCGAACAAATTTGCCACTGACATGTAAATCACAGTGTCGTCTTTATTACAACAACAAAAAAAACTTTTCGCGCTGTGATACATCTTATATAGCTGCCATAGCTTCCAAGAAAAAGAGAAAGAAGTGTAATTTTTTATGTCGATATTCAATAACACATGGTTTGAGAAGTCTCATCTTGATATTGAAACAAATTTTAACATTTTCTTTTTTATTTGTTTTTGATTGGTTTTCATATAAGTTCGCTCGTTTTGAGCTTCACATCAGCGATCCGATCATCAGTGGATTGGTACTCATTTTGCGGGGAGGTGATAATGAATTGGGCATTGGGACGGTCCTCAGAAAATTGAAGGGAAGGGAAAATAGTTGAATTGATGAGTCTAAGTTTGGGTAAAGTGTAATGTGGGGAGAATAATTATAGAGAGTCAGTGGGTAATTGGGGGCATCTGTAGGGAATCTAGGGAGTGCTTTATGGTTCCCGTTGAACAACGAAATTCTGAAGTGTTGCTTGGTGTCATTAAAGAGTATATTGAACCAGGAAACAACAATCATTTCTGACTACTAGAAAGCATATGACTGTCTGGCTAAGGAGGGCTACAAGCATCTACAAGCGAATCAGTGTTGTCTTTGTGGATCCTGAAACTCTTGCCCATACAAACACCATTGAGAGGCAGTGGAGGGACGTTAAAAATTTGGTGCCAAAATAGGGGCGACGCAAGAAACATTTTGTGGGGTATTGAGCAGTGTCTTATTTTAAACTACACACACAAGACCCCTTACGAAGGTTTCATGCTTTTGTTAATGCTGGTGCTGCATTGTATCTTCCAATCTTAATTTAAGTTATTTCCTGTACATATTTTGATTACAGTGTGGAGTATGCTGTCAATTGAGACTTCTTTACTTAAGAGTAGCACAGCATTACAAATTCCCAAGTCACTGGAGTATTGTCTCTCAGTTATATAATTTATTATCTAAATAGTCACCACGATGGGTACGTCGTACATGCAAGATGTCACATAGGCTTGGCTAGCCGTGTCCGTTTTGTATGCAGTGTGCCTTAATTGCTAACCTCTGTGGCTAGAGTGTGCAGTGCATTATTACTGCTTGCGCCAGTACATGCGTGCTTGTCAAGGATCCTAAAAAAAGCGTTGGATAAGGCGCGTAGCGCCGTTCCGCCACCCTCTGGCCCCGGCTAGCCGCTCCTTTTATATGTAGAGTAGAGGTGTTCAAAGTTTTGTATGCAGAGTAAAAGGTCAACTGTAAATATGTCCCCTCATGTGTCTCTACACCAGAAATTACGAAATTTTTGTCTGCAGGTATACATTTCAGGCCATTTTTCCCCCTCCTCCCAAAACCCCCGATTCCCCGCAGTATTGTAAACCCCAAGGATTGTAAGATGGGAAATGGGGTGTAATTACTTAATGCCACCAACATGAATGATAAATTTTAGCATAATCAACTACAAATGCATTGGAAAATATTCTTTTCTACAGACAAGAAACGGAGCTCTTATTAAAATTTACCGGATACAATATTGGAGTATTTGGGAACAGAACAGCGGACGATTGTTATTTTCTTGGAAGTGTCAGAATATGACTGACAGTTGAAGGGTCTGAAGAGAAGCATGATGGACTTGCAGGTTTCCATTAGGCCAAGTAAATAAGGGTGTGATTAGATGAGTGTGAATTTAGAGAAATATCTGTCAGTGATTGAGTGTTAGAACGAGTAGTTTTCTCGATAAGGAGTATAGAAAATGAACGAAAATTAAACATTTAAAGAAATATTACAAAGCTTTCCGCAAGAGGAATTCATCCACAGTTTTAATGTTAATGTGTGAATTTGATGGAGTTTGAGGTCTTTTATTATATTAGGAGCCAACACTGATGTAATGTCTATGAAGACATTGGTGTTATCTCAGGTGGGGTTACCAGATTCAGGAGGAAACTTTGGTCTCAAACAATTTCTTCACATTTTTAGTTCCCAAGTATTTGGTATAACTTTTTTTCTAAGTAATCCTTGAATCCAAATTAATAGTAGTTCAGCCCTGGTGGGATTTAAGTTGACAGATTGTGGTCGTTACTTACCTTAGTTCGAGTTTTTTGGACTGAGGAAGGTTTTATCATTTTCACTTCCTTGGTTGTGTTAAAATACATTGATGTTCCTTTATTTGCTTTTAGTATTAGCTTTTCTGTCTCTGATAATTAGCTTGATTTTTGGAATAACTTTATACAGACAATGAAGATTTCTAATAATACAAAACGCTTTATACCAGAGTTTCTATGCTTAAATCTCTCCAGAATCCTGTTTACTGTCAATGCCTACACAAGAACTATATTAGTAACTCATGTTCACTGTGTATATCGTGACATGAACTGATTGCCCCAAACGCATAATAATGAAATATTCAACGTTTGTTAGGAACCAAATTTGAGTCTGTCAATTTGTAAGGGAGATTCGGGATTGTTGTACTACTGTGTAACACCCGTTTCCCGCGTTTATTCTCAGTTCAGTATATCAGAGAAATAAGTTGGAGCTTTTCACGTATGTTCTTTACTGCAAGTTGGAACTTTTTTACTTAATAGTAATGTGCTTTTGAGTTTCGAACATTATATGAATAAGCGTTGTTTTTTAGGTTTTAATTCTGATGTTGGAGAAGCTGGTTCTTTCAAATTCCTAATTGCCGTAAGAATCATGTAGGCAATTCCAGTTGTGCATTCAGTGTTTACATGAGTCTTCATCATGAGGCTGTTTTTCTTGTTTTATTTTGTTAGAAAGAACCCGAGAATGAAATCTAGATTTTGTTAATCATTGTTGGAATTTTATTATACAGATCAAGACGTAACTATTAATTATATTGAATTAATTAAAACATTTTTATACAGTCCTTTTAGTAAGAATTGTGCTTTTAATAATTAAAGCATAAGCTTTGGCACACATCTGGGGCATGCTTTTAGGAAGATATTTGGCTATAGGGGCATTTCAGAATCTCTCTCTCTCTCTCTCTCTCTCTCATCTCTCTCTCTCTCTCAAATCTCTCTCTCTCTCTCCTCCCCCCCCCCCCCCCCCCCCCTCCGTCAAATGTGGTGGCAATTTTTCAATATGGCCGCTCTCTAGCGGTTTGATCTTCAGTAAAGGTAAATCATGTTTACTTCTATTGTATGAACACCGATTGCATACACTACATTCACTTCATCATGTCCACTGTTGTAACAAGAAAACGTTTGTTTGCCTTATATACACTCCAATAGCTACAATTTGCATAAGAAACGAGAACTTTTTTCGTTTTTAAATTCAGTAAGATTTTATCTTTATTAAAGGTATCATGTTCACTTCTATGCTGTGTTATGAAACCTATTGCATACACTATATTCACTTTATCATGTCCACTGTTGTAACAGGAAAATGTTTGTTTGCATTATATAAACGTCAGTAGCTGACATCTCTTTATATTTGTAAGTTACTCCTGACCACAATGTCCATCACACTTGCAGAGGGAAGTACACTTGAGAGCAGCTTTGTGGCATTTGCAGTGTCCACCACATCAAAGGAGTTCTCGACAGGCATCAGTAGCCTGCGGCAGTGTTGTCCAGACTGGTTCCCAGTTGCCTGTGGAACTTTGCTTCCACCCCCATTCGCTTGGTGATGGTAGTGTTGGTGCAGGGTCAAACATTTGGCTCCAGCAGTTTACCTGGTACACCGCCCTCCTAACATGCTGCAGAAGGGCTGCTTGTGTAGGTGGGATGTGTTCAAGATCTCTTTCCCTTGTAAATAATTCTTTTCTGACCTCATTCACTTGAACAAGACTGCTGGTGCGTCATAGAGCAATGCAACAAAGTGTTCCAGTAACTCAAACCTCTGGTCTATGGAGTCTGGGGTAGTCGTTAAGGAACAGAATGCTTCAGTCACATTTTCAAATATTTTCCAGATCTCCCAGCAGGTTTTCTTTCCCCTCCTGTTGAAAGAAGACACCGTATCACAACCAGTGAAAGCATGGAACAGGGGTAAAGGGATCGGTCACAACCAAGGGCACTTGTCATCTCATGGGCAGCCAAATATCGAAAATTCTTTCCTGTACCAAAAGCAATCCATAACTTAGGAATTTCAAGCCTTTGAACTGCCACGAAGGCCAGAACTAAGATGTCAAGTGCCTATTGTGCGAATTTAGATTTTGCTGTATCCCTCTTTTACAGCATCAACCATATGAAGCATTATTCGAGTGTCAGCCTCCTCATGGGTACATGGAACCAAGTCAGTTACATCTCGTGGCAATTTACAGAAAACATCTTCCTTATGTGTGCTGATAATCAGGTACTCAGTTTATGACAGAATTGCTTGGGTAGCAAAGAATGAGAAAAAGTTCTTTGTTCTCGTTAATTCACAAGAACGCTTGCAAGTTTCCAGGAATTTTACTGCTGGCTCCACACATCTCCTGATGCCCTTTCCCCTCTTGCTTCGGGTGTATGATATATTCCTTTGTTGTTTATAGGTATCCCATACAGGGACGTGCAGAGGGGGGGTGCTAGGGGTGCCCAAGCACCTGCCCCTTTTGCTACTGTATTAAAAAGTGCCCTTTTGAGAGGATGTATTATAGGCCCGCCGCCTATCTGTGTCAATAATAATAATAATAATAATAATAATAATAATAATAATATAATAATAATTTTTTTTTTTTTTTTTTTTTTTTTTTTTTTTTTTGCTCTATCACAGTCCTCCAATTCGACTGGGTGGTATTTATAGTGTGGGTTTCCGGGTTACATCCTGCCTCCTTAGGAGTCCATCACTCTTCTTACTATGTGTGCCGTTTCTAGGATCACACTCTTCTGCATGAGTCCTGGAGCTACTTCAGCCTCTAGTTTTTCTAGATTCCTTTTCAGGGATCTTGGGATCGTGCCTAGTGCTCCTATGATTATGGGTACGATTTCCACTGGCATATCCCATATCCTTCTTATTTCTATTTTCAGATCTTGATACTTATCCAATTTTTCCCTCTCTTTCTCTTCAACTCTGATGTCCCATGGTATTGCGACATCAATGAGTGATACTTTCTTCTTGACCTTGTCAATCAACGTCACGTCTGGTCTGTTTGCACGTATCACCCTATCCGTTCTGATACCATAGTCCCAGAGGATCTTTGCCTGATCGTTTTCTATCACTCCTTCAGGTTGGTGCTCGTACCACTTATTACTGCAAGGTAGCTGATGTTTCTTGCACAGGCTCCAGTGGAGGGCTTTTGCTACTGAATCATGCCTCTTTTTGTACTGGTTCTGTGCAAGTGCCGGGCATTCACTTACTATGTGGTTTATGGTTTCACTTTTCGTATTGCACTTCCTACATATGGGAGAGATGTTATTTCCGTCTATCGTACTTTGAACATATCTGGTTCTTAGGCCTGATCTTGTGCCGCTGTTATCATTCCTTCAGTTTCCTTCTTTAGCTATCCCCTCTGTAGCCATTGCCAATTGTCATCGCTGGCTAGTTCTTTAGTCTGTCTCATGTATTGTCCGTGCATTGGTTTGTTGTGCCAGTCCTCTGTTCTTTCTGTCTTTCTCCTGTCTCTGTATATTTCTGGGTCTTCGTCTGCTTTTATTAGTCCTTCTTCCCATGCACTCTTTAGCCACTCGTCTTCACTGGTTTTCAGATATTGCCCCCCCCAGTGCTCTGTTTTCGATGTTGACGCAGTCTTCTATACTTAGTAGTCCTCTCCCTCCTTCCTTTCGTGTTATGTATAGTCTGTCCGTATTTGCTCTTGGGTGTAGTGCTTGTGTATTGTCATATGTTTCCTGGTTTTCTGATCTATGCTGCGGAGTTCTGCCTTCGTCCATTCCACTATTCCTGCGCTGTATCTGATTACTGGCACTGCCCATGTGTTTATGGCTTTTATCATATTTCCGGCGTTGAGTTTTGACTTGAGTATCGCCTTGAGTCTCTGCATATATTCTTTCCTGATCGTGTCCTTCATCTCTTGGTGTTTTATATCTCCTCCTTCCATTATTCCCAGGTATTTTTGTTTATCCTGTCTCATCTATGTGTTTGATGTTGTTCCCATCTGGTAGCTTTATCCCTTCAGTTTTCGTTACTTTGCCTTTTTGTATGTTGACTAAGGCGCATTTTTCTATTCCAAACTCCATCCTGATGTCCCCAGATACAATCCTTACAGTCTGGATTAGGGTATCTATTTCCTTGATGCTCTTACCATACAGCTTGATGTCGTCCATGAACATCAGATGGTTGATTCTGTTGCCTCTTTTCTTGAGTTGGTACCCGGCATCCATCTTCTGTAGTACTTTTGTCATGGAATCATAGCTACTACAAGAGTAGTGGGACAGTGAGTCGCCCTGGAAGATCCCTCTCTGATATTAACCTCTGCCTAGTCTTATTCCAGAGCTTGTAAGTATTGTGTTCCAGTTGCGCATTGTATTTTTGAGGAAGCTGATGGTGTTTTCCTCTGCCCCATATATTTTCAGGCATTCTATTAGCCATGTGTGTGGTATCATGTCGAAGGCTTTCTTATAGTCTATCCATGCCATGCTTAGGTTGGTTTTCCTTCTCCTACTGTTCTTCATTACCATTTTGTCTATCAGGAGCTGGTCTTTTGTGCCCCTACACTTCCTTCTGCAGCCTTTCTGTTGGTGGGGGCGGGGATGGTGTTTGTCTCCTCTAGGTAGTTTGTATAGCCTTTCACTGATGATACCTGTTAGTAACTTCCACATTATTGGTAGGCAGGTGATAGGCCTGTAGTTACTGGCTATATTTCCCTTACTCTTGTCTTTTTGTACTAAGGATGTTCTTCCTGTGGTCATCCATTTGGGTGCTGGAGTTGTTCTGCTATTCGTGGGTGTAGGGCCTTGAAGTTTTTGAGCCAGTATCCATGGACTTCATCGGGACCTGGGGCTTTCCAGTTTGGCATTTTCTTTAGTTGGTGTCTGACTGTGTCTGTCGTGATGTCTGTGAATCTTTGTTTTATTCTCCCTGTTTCTTCTTCCTTGACTTCCTGGAGCCATGTTGCATGTTTGTTGTGTGATACGGATTGCTCCATATGTTTTCCCAGTCCCTCTCTTACTTGGTTCGGCTTCGGGAATTTCTGGGCGGTTGTCTTCCCCTCTTAGTTGGCTGTATAGTCTTTTCTGGTTGGTTCCGAATAGTTTGTTCTGTTGGTATCCCTTATTCCTGTTCATGTACCGTTGGATCTTATGTGCTTTGGCCTTAAGCCTCTGTTTTACATCTTCTATTGTGTTGTTTAATCCCCTCTCTTGTACTTTGTATTTCTCGTTGAGTTTCCTCCCTTGTTTTCCTTGCTTCTTAGCCTTTTTTCTGCCATCTCTTTCAGTTTACTCAAGTCAGATCTCATCACCATAATTGCTTTTCCAGGCGCCTTTTCCAAGGAAGGTTGCTGTTTTGGTTGCTGTTGGGTTGGTTGTGCTGGTGGGTGTTGGTGTTTGAATTCCCATCAGTTCTGCTACTAATCTTGCTCCTGCATATGTCAAGTTATTTGTTTCTGTGATACTGGTGGTCTGTATTATGCCCAGTATTTCATTGACCTCACTTGTTTTCTCCCTTAATTTCTTGGTGTTGTAGGCTTTCATGGAGGGGATTTTTGTTCTCTCTGTATCTGGCTCCATCCATTGTCTAATCTTTTCTACCCATTCCGTCCTCTCTGTTTACTTCGTCGGTGTTTCTTCGTGTGTCGTTGTTTGATACCTCATCCTCCCTGTCGTCTTCTGTGGCATCGTCTCTCAGTTCGTCTTCGTGTAATTCGTTGTCGTGTGACATTTCCCTTTCCAGTTCTTCTCTTTCTGTTGGGGAGAGCCAGTTCTTTTTCTTTATGTTCCTTGCTTGGTCTGCCAGCCTCTGCTCTGTTTGGGGGGTGTTATTCCTCTCATTCCAGATGTTGACCAATCTTCTTCTATATCCCCTCTCCCCTTCGGGTTGCTTCTGATGTAGCATCTCCATATTTGCCTTATTTTCTTCTCTTGTCCATTTCTTCCTTTTTGCCTCTGTAGCTCCAATCTCAGACTGTTGATTATTGTCGTTGTGGTGATCAGTTGCTGGATGACGACCTCCAAGTACCTGACCGTCTTCCCCTTCAATTGGGTTGAATACCTGGTTGCCGGACGAAGCTCCTCTGTTGCCAGAGGTTCCATTTACGTCGTTGTCGTTTAATCCTTCATTTCTTTCCATCATTGCTGAGTTTTGCTATTTAACCCATAGCTGGACCCTACCCCATCAGGGATAGGTACTCATTTACAGCTGAGTAGACTGAGGAAATTATGGTAAAGATCCTTTCCCAAGGACTCAGCGCCGAGGAGAGCGGTCACCCATCCAACGACTGACCAGAGCCAATGTTGCTTAACTTGACTTAAGTCTATTGACGACCTAACCCACTCCTCCACGGCGCCACATATAATTATTATTATTATTATTATTATTATTATTATTATTATTTTATTGATGTATGGGTATTATATCTTGGCAACACTGGGTCACCAAAGATCAGCTGACTATATGTCTCACTGTCTGGTAACACTGGGGCCAAGGCAAGCTCAGCTGAGCTAGACTGACAACAGGCCAGGTAAGCTTTCCTAGTTATTTTAACTGGTATTGCCTCTGTTTTAAGGCTTTGACTCCTTTTTTAGCTATAAAAAGTGTAATAACAAAAAGAGGGAGAGAGACAGTGGACCAAGAGAGTCGAGTAAATTAATAGATTTGGAGAGGAAAATAGGAACGGGGCCACAGTAATGTGGACTGGAACGCCGAACGGTACAGGTACCGGTATGATTCATTGTAGGTGGCCATTAACCCACTGAATGAGACACATACAGCTTGTGTTTCATTTCATTTGTTGCATAATGTGTCCAATTAAGTTCTTGAGCTGCACGTGATATTTAGTTTTCGATTTTTAAATCAACAATACCCAACTGGATGGTGAAAAAATCTGTGAATGAAGAGGCATTCAAGTCATTGCAAAAATTATGCCAGTTTTATGAGTTAGAAGAAGTAGACAACCTACGGTTGGAATTAAAGATCTTCTATTCCTCATCTCCTTGCCTGCCACAGAACACTGCAGCAACAATGCTCAACCTGATGAAAGAAAACAATGTCCAGGAGATATTGCCACTTATGCTTGAACTCTCAACAATTTATGCCACTCTACCCATCACAATTGGAACAGTGGAAAGGACCTTCTCCAAACTCAAGCTGGTGAAGACAAAGCTACGCAGCCTGTCCAGTGAGGAGAGGTTATCTGATCCTTTGTTGCTAGCAGTTGAAAAGGATATCACAATCAACAACAGTGAAGTTATCAGCATATTCAAAGAAATGGCACATAGAAGGGATCTCTTATAAATATAAAATGATAATGTCTGGTTATTAGCCAAGAGTATTGATCATACAGATTGATTTTCTTGCAGTCATTTATGTAAAAGTAATAATTATAATTTTTCTTTTGTTAAATTTCCTAGTTCTACTGGTAGTCAGTACTGTAGATTTTATGTTCATATAAAACATTAGCCCACTGGTACCTATGATATCAGTCATGTTTATCTCTGTCTTGAATTATTAATGACTAGTTTAGATAAATTTGAAAGAATATTGAGCCGATATATATTTAGCCTCATTCATTTCTATATTTTTGCCCTTTTTTTCACTTGAGCACCTGCCCTGAAAAAGTTCTCTGCACGTCCCTGATCCCATATGACATCAACGCTCTTAGCAGATTGCAAATGTGAGGCAAGATATGGAAAGAGGACATCAGTTGCATACTCTGAAAAGTTTTTGGCTGAGCCAGGTTTCAGCATCTTAATCACAGTTGCACCATCAAAGATGATAACCTCTACACCAGGCTTAGTAACTGCATCATGTGAAGCTGTCATACACTCCAAGGACTCTACCAGATCAGATTTTGTCCCAAGTCTCAGTTTACCAATTTGTGAAATGGATGGTGAATATGATTGATTTTCATGCTGAAAAAAGTTGTCTAAATCACCATACCATATCTGACAAGCAACAAGCAGTCATTTTTCAGGGAGGACTTGCCATTGTGCTTTGGATTTTTCTGGAACAGGAGACTGCTTAAAGAGGGCAAGGTTATTCTTTTTGAAGGAGTCAAAAATGCTTTGTTTGTGACACAAGCCGTTCCTCCACAAAGGTGGTATACTGGTCCTTACCCAACTGTTCTACCTTCCTCACTGTACCAATGACAGCCTGATCAGCAATGTCACTGCGATCTAATGTATGTAAATCATTACTACTGGTCACAAAAGGGATTACCCATGATTTCAGTGACATCTGTTAGTGATCTGACATCTCTATAAAATGCCTGCTGGTTACACATGTTCTGTTCATGGTACCACAAATTTGTCTTCTTGTTAGTCCATAGATGATTCAAACTTTTGTATTATCCATGCCATCTCTGGCCACATACCATCCACCATCTCAGAGGCGATGGATTCTCAGTGAGCCCTTACTGCTCCACCCTCACCTGTCATGGCTAAGTTGTTTTGTTCATGTGCCTGATCTAGACCAATAACAGAGAATTGGCATGCTGTCTTTTTTACTCTGAAGTTTCTAAACAAAAACTCAGTATACACATTTGGATGGCAGTCTTTAAGTGTTACCATGTCGCTCAAGTGTACTGGAATCCACATAGCATAGTTAGTGTGATCTAAGGCAAAGAACCAAGGAACAAGCATGGTAAGGGCTTCAATGTATAACAGGAAGTCCTTCACAAACAACCCGGATAAAGAGCATCACCACCATTTCTAGTTGTAGTACCAAGCCCCAAAATGTAATGAGTGCACGCCTTGTGAAGGAGAAAACTGAGACTGGCAATTATAACTTGAGCACAGCGAGTGCGAGTTACAGGGATGACTTTTCAGGAAGGAATCAGCTGTTCCAGGTGAGGTGACTCCTGCCTCCACAAGAGCGCCTGTCCATCCAATACCATCCAGAAGATTACCGAAGACTTTGAGTGATGCCATTTCTATGTGGAGCCCCCCAAATAAGAAAAAGAAACAATTAGATTCTGTATAGACAATATCATGTATATGAGCAACCATATTAACATTTTTCTAAGATATATTTTGAAGTAAAAAGATTGAAATCAATAATCATAGATCTATATTACTGGTTTAATGATAATACATGTTATACACAAGTTTTAACATGCTTGGTGAACTATAAAGAGTGCTCATGCTTCAAGGAACCAAAATATGCTGAATGCCAACACATGCATCTGGACTGTAGAAGCCTTTTCTTTAAATGGCTGCCAAAGCATCCATGGGCAAAACCTGAGATGTCCCTATAGCTAAATATATTCCTAATACCTTCCCCTAACAGTGTGCAGTCTGATGCTTTTATGATAAAAGGCACAATTCCTCTTAAATTTTCACCTACCTGCTCAACTATTTATTCAGGTGGAAAACTTTCATTATGCATGGAATTTCGAGAAGTACTTGTAATGTTAAGGCTGCATTAAGTTCAGCTTGGTGGGAGGCAGCCTTTTTTTATTTTTTTAAATTTTTGTTAACCACTTGGGGTCAGCAAGTGTCCTTGTTTCAGTGTAATATGAGATACACATCTGGGAAGTCGTCTCGTCTACATGATATCCATTAAAGAGAAGTAGCCATAAACCTTTTGGGATCATCCTTAGAAATCTATGGGTCAGATTGGGATGAATTTTTTAGAACAAAGAACAATTTGGGTCAGACAAGGAAGATGTTTGTGGATTGAGTGTTTATCGTGAAGCAACTGTAGAACATTTGGAATGCGATGGGAAGACTGTATGCGCCGTACTTTACCTAGAAGAACTCTTGATAGAGTTTATGGAAGTCCAACGTGAAAAGTGTTCAGATGTCTAGGCATAGCAGATAAATAGTTGATAGCAATGTAATAGGTGTTTTGAGGGAAGCAAAGTATTCGTTAGAGTTTAGACTTTGCTTCCATCATAACAACTATCAAAATGTGCCACCACTGAACTAGAAACAATGGAACATGTTTATAGTCAGTGGTGGACATGCGCGTATAAATGTATTGACCCTGATTATCACTGCGGGGCGCCATGGGAAAAGGTGGAGATGACGCTGAATTAAGCTACTAATGCATAGTCTTGCAGACGCTTTTTTCACTCTGTCGTCCTTAATTTCCCACCGATTTTAATAAATATAGGCTCATTGGAAAGCTCTTGAAAATCCCTTTTAAATGCATATAATCAAGCATGAAGAAAATACGGTGCTGCAGTGTTTAAGTAAAAATATCCAGATATGCATTTTACCTGGGTTCGCTTTTTTACTTTACTGTTCCAATTTTTTTAGCATAAATTTTAATAAATTCATTGTCGGTTAAAAGCTCTTGAAAAGCACTTTCCAATGAACCCAGTGAATCACGTATATATATGTCTCATACAATAGAAATAATCATGCATGCCATGGGCTGAATCCGAGCGTTTCATGTCTTTGCCATGGGGTTGTGTAATAAATTTTACCACTAAAGCCTGTTGAACCCCTTATATTTAATATCCTTCTCAGTACCAGTCTTTATACTCTATTTTGCATATTATGCACTACCTAGGTCTTATCACCTTGCCATCCAGTCTGTGCCACCTAGGGATTAACCATATCAGCATGACACAATGGACTTAAGTTTTAATTATGTTGACTTATGCTTACTGCTTACATATATCAGTTATTATTACAAAAAGAAACACATGTTGATATAAATACTTTATTTTTACAGATCACTTATTAATGTCAGTCTTATTATATAATATTAATAATTTTAGGTCTATTTTAAATATATTATGTAAACAGAAATTACTAGATTGAATAATTTACTCTAACATAATGCAACAAATGTCATAGATGACAAGATATTGTCATGGAAAATTAACAGATTACACTCCAATATGGCGAGGTTGTGGCGGGATCAGAAGCTGAGAAAACAAGCGGGCAAATCCCTGCCCCCACATAAACTTAATCAATCCAGCTGCCAAACTCACCCTCAGTCACACTTTCCTCTTTACACTACAGAACATATACTGGACAATTGACCTATACCTACACACAGAAAAAAAACAAACACATTTACTTACCAACTCCAGATACTCCGGGCTATGTTGTGGCTGTCCGCTGGTCGAGGTCGCTGAGACACTAACAACCACAAGACAAAAACCAAGAACCATAACCCCACAACTCAACAACAACCAAGGACCACAACCCAACAACACAACACCCAAGGACCACAACCTCACAACTCAACAATGCAACAACAAACAAGGAAGGAACTCAACCACAACTCGACAACACAACAACAAACAAGGAACACAACCACACAAAAGACCACTGCACAACCAACCACCAACACAAAAAAAAAACAGCAACACAAAAAGGCAACACACACACCCACTAACAACACCAAGGGATCACAACAGCTCACCAATAACAACCCTCAAAAACAACAACTCACATACAGAAACCACATCAGATCCCAACAACAACCCTCAACCCTCCCCACAAAGTCATCTGTATTACATGCCTTATACACCATTTTTACCCTAACACTACCCCTCAATCATGCAGTTCACTTACCTTCTTCCGCTTACTTCCATACTCAACCAACACAACTGCCGATCGTCCAGACCCATTTGCTCACTGACACTTGGCTCATGTTTATTCACCTTCAACCACTCACACACCGCATTCTCCCACAACATACTGTCGCATACTAGAGGACCCACCCAACTGAATCCCTCAACACCTAGTTTTCCAAATTCCCAGCCTGACTCATCCTTTTTCGCCTACACACACTCGCCACGTGACCTTCCATTCCACATTCAACACACTTTGCACGCTGTTCTTTACACATCCTAGTGCCCGTTCTTCCCACAGTTGCCGCAAACCATGTTCATACAGGTATGATATAGGCTGGCTTACCACTAAATTGCAAAATTTGTAGACAATTTTATGCTAGCCCTTAAACGCCGAAGCGGTAAAAAAAAAAATGTCTCCCGTGTGCCGGAGACGTTTCAGAGTGAGCGCGGGAGCGGAAAAAATATTTTTTTCAAAAAATCATAGCGCGCTTAGTTTTGAAGATTAAGAGTTCATTTTTGGCTCCTTTTTTGTCATTGCCTGAAGTTTAGTATGCAAACCATCAGAAATAAAAAAATTATCATTATCATATATAAATAATGCGATATATGATAGCGACAAAAACGAAATTTCATATATAATTGTATTCAAATCGCGCTGTACGCAAAACGGTTGAAGGTAACAAGTTACTTTTTTTTTCCCTTGTAATGGACACTAAATTGCAATCATTTTGGTATATAACAAATTGTAAAACGATAAAAGCAACACAGAGAAAATATTATCACAAAATAATGCATGAATTCGTAACGCGCAGACGTAAACACATATTTTTTTTCAAAAATTCACCATATATCTAATATTAGTCCTAGAGACTTCCAATTTCTTTCAAAATGAAGACAAATGATTGAATATTACTATACTGTAAGAATATTAGCTTACAAATGCAGTTTCGACCATATCTGACGAGTTAAAGTTGACCAAATGTCGAATTTGTTTTATATATATATTTTTTATATGCAATTATTTCGGAAATAAGAAAAGCTACAACTTTCAAATATTTTTCGTTTTATTCTACATGACATTGCGCACATTTTCATATATAAAACTCTATGAAATGCCTAATATGAAACTGAGCAAATATTCCGAGAATGGGACTTACGCATTTCGGAGATTTGTGGCGGAGAATCCGCGCGCGGAGGGAAGGAAAGTTTTTTTAAAAATTCACCATAAATTTAAATATTGTGCTAGAGACTTCGAATTTGTTTCACGATGAAGATAAATGACTGAATATTACTAGTTTTATCTTACAATTGCGTTTTTTGACCATTTCGGTAGAGTCAAATTTGACCGAACGTGGTTTTTTTTTCTATTTATCGTGATTTATATGCAAATATTTCGAAAATGAGAAAAGCTACAACCTTCAACTATTTTTTGTTGTATTATACATGAAATTGCGCACATTTTCATATATAAAACGTTATGTAACGGCTAATTTAAAATGGTGCAAACATTACCACAATCGCACGTATGATTTTTTCGGAAGAGTTACCGCGCGGACGTAAAGAAAATGTTATTTTTTTTCATAAATTCACCATAAATCGAAATATTGTGCTAGAGACTTCCAATTTGTTGCAAAATGAAGGTAAATGCTTGAATATTACTAGAATATAAGCGTTTTAGCTTACAATTGCGTTTTTCGACCATTTCGGTTGAAAAGGTTGAAAATTTGTCACTTATCATTTTTTATATGAAAATATTTCAAAATTGATCAAAGCTACAACCATGGGTTGTTGTTTTTAGTTGTATTGTGCATGAAATTGCGCACATTTTCATATATAAAACTTTATGTAACGGCTAATTTAAAATGGTGCAAACATTACCACAATCGCATGTATGATTATTTTCGGAAGAGTTACCGCGCGGACGTAAGGAAAAAGTTTTTTCATAAATTCACCATAAATCGAATATTGTGCTAGAGACTTCCAATTAGTTGCAAAATTAAGTTAAATGATTGAATATTACTAAAATATAAGCGTTTTAGCTTACAATTGCGTTTTCGACCATTTCGGTAGAGTCAAAGTTGACCGAAGGTTGAAATTTTGGCATTTATCGCTATTTATATGAAAATATCTCAAAACTGATAAAAGCTACAATCATGAGTATTTTTTTTGTTGTATTCTACATAAAAATGCGCACATTTTCATATATAATAGTCCATGTAACGGCTAATTTAAAATGGTAAAAAAATTATGTCAAAGTGACAAAATAATTTCCGAGATCTGTCACAGATACTTTTTTAGTGCGGCAAGAAAGAAATTCGCGCTTGCGCGCCTGCGTAACGATTGTAAACAAAACAACACCTTGATCCGTGAACTCCCAGCATCCCCAAGGCGCGTGATTCAAGAGTTTTCGGCTGGTAGGCCTAGAAGTATTTTTCCGCGAATTTTTAAAAACTTTTGTATGTCGACATAAAATACGTCCAGTCGGCACCAGAGAGACAAAAAATGTCGACGTAAAATACGTCCAGTCGGCGTTTAAGGGTTAAATGTACAAAAACTGAACTCGTAACACTGAATATTACTGCCCCTTAAAGTGAACAATTTATTGCATTTCTGGAGAATGCTTCTACCCTGCAATGCTTGACTGTGGAGCCTGGCTACGTGATAATAGCGTAAATCAATGTAAATGCCCACAAAAAGGTGAATCACATCAAAGCAGTGATCATCTACACCAAAGGATGTCTGCTTCACTGGCGCCATAACAAAGCTCTCTCCACCCTTTGCAATGGCAGCATGCTGCGCACGGCGATTTTGCGTATGTCCATTCCATATGTATAGTTCCATGTGTGCCACCATAGGAATGGAGAGCGGAATGGCTGGTGCTTGCAGATGGTCCCATCCTGATTGTGCATGATGACAAGAAACGGCGGAAACTACCGAAAGGAAAGGGTTTGTATAGTTTTGGAAGAGGAGAAGGTTTAAAGTAAGTGTAAGCAAGTTAAAGTGTACGGGGTTGCATGTGGTTCACTGTAGGCATTACTTGTGGTTCTTTGCTGCCTCCTTCTGGCTTCTAGCTGCAATTTTCTTTTTTCATTTCTATTACTGTACCTCTGTTGATAGTCTCTTACCTTCTAACTGACTTTCCTCCCTCTCCTAACAATTGATTCATAGTGCACCTTTACACCTTTCAAAAAATTTTTACAAGAAGGAGTCAGAGTGTTTCCATAGACCCGAAAGAGAATAAAATGATTATGGAAGCCAAGGCTTTAGTGTTTGAAGAAATTGTTCATCAAATCTGTATACATATGAATTATAAATGCTGAACGCAGGTGAAATATGAAATGTTAAACTTCGTATGAATGGTTTGCATAGGATATTTGCTGAAGATAGTCTGAACATTGAGAATCACGCACATGTAGGTATGGTTAGCGTAGGTGCAAAAGATAGATCTGTAGTTTGATTAGATTTGTTGTGTTTTTTTTAAAGAGAGAGAGAGAGAGAGAGAGATAGAGAGAGAGAGAGAGAGGATATTCTAACTTGCTTCAAGATCACTATGGTGACTTCCTTTTATCCAGGTAATACTTCATATGCTCTCTATCCCCTTTAACCAGGCATTATTGTACTCTCTTGTCACTTTTATCCAGTTACTACTGTGGTAACTGTCCATTTTATTCAATTATTACTGTGGTGGCTTTCCCCATTATCCAGTATTATTGTAGTGACTGTCCCTTTGATCCTGGCATTACTGTGGTGACTGAAAAAAAAGCATTTTCTTCCTCCTCGAGTGGGGAGCAGAGCCCCCAGCTCCAACCAATCAGCGCCAGAATCACAGCCAGTTGGAGAGGTTCCCCAATATAACCAATCAGTCGAAAATCTTTCCCCCTTCTTTGTAAATCCGTTTTGGTATAAGTTATAAATATTCGATGCATTCACCCCCGGTGACATTCATCCCTATTAGATGGTAGCGAGGATTACCGAGGATTCTCATCTTGACGATGACAAATGAACTTCGCACAGCTGCTTAATCCTGCAGAAATGAAGGAGCTTATATGCCAAATTGAGAAGGAACACTATAAGGACAACGGATTACAGAATTCCATTATATTATTGTTGTTGTTCTTGTTGTTGTTTTGTATACACTACATAATTATCTGCAAGTCAAATATACACGAACATCATAAAATGAAAATCTCATAGAAATGAATACGAATGAAATCTCTTCAATATCAAATGACAAATCGCCTCAAATGAAAGGAAATCATCCCAGCAGTGTACTAACAAGAGAAAGGTTTCGATGGCGAGTTCCCTCAAGCTCTTCCTCGTGCAGACAATTGTTGTTGTTCAGTCCCAGTGAATAACTGCGGCAGTTGAAGCAATATTTCAGCCGTAAGGAAAAGATGCCTCTGGCAAAACTTAACGGTTGGTATGAAGGCTTCGATTCGGACGAGATCCGTGAAAGCTGTTGGATATTTTTGTTTGTTTGGGCGATCATTGACAGTGGAAGGATGGTCGCTCGTTTTTACACGGAGGCAACAAAAAAGAGAAAGAGAGAAAAAACAGAAAGAAAATAGCAAGTTTTGGGAGTTAGGGTTGTGGTGGGGAGAGGGAGCCAGTTATTCAGGGAAGAAAAAACAGATAATAATAAGAAAAATATAACTTCATTATAAGCTGCAATGAAGTTCTTAGGAAGGCAGGTTTCTTTGTGACCTTCGTCAACCTAACTGTGAAAAGGATTTATTTTCTTCCGCGACTGACTGTTTCCAAATCTTTGTGCGCTGACAGACTGTCTCGAGAACGAATAAGCGTATTTCGATGAATGAGGGAAATTGAGGAAAAGTTGATGTTTTGTGAAATATGGGTACATTTTCCCCATAATAATGTGTGTAAAGAAAACAGATTTGATAACATTATCACCAACGTGTGTATGAGTGGCCGCGTGTTTTTGCGAGAAATCTCAAGAACGACTGAACGGAACCAGATGAAAGATGGTGAACATCTTCCATAGGAGGCTCCGTCCAGACCAGCACCTTTCGACGAAATCTTGACGAACAGTCGCGATTGAAACCATCTCGCTTGTTATTGTCATCCACGTCAGCGTTGAGGAAAGCGAAACCCAGAATCAGGGAAGGTATTCTCATCGCTTGGTTTGGCAAAAGTATTTTAACTGCTAGCATTATTAAACAAATAAAATACGGAGGATACTAACGATAAATCCAGTAGCTATATTTATTCAGTAATAATATTGCCATCTAATCATTGGTATGACGTCATTAACGACAGATATCAGTTCCCTGCTTAAGTTTCTTAATTCTTTGTATAGAAATTTGAAGAATTCATAACAAGAAATCTAGTATTCTTGAATACACATTTTACTTCTTTAAAAGTGTTATAAATAAAATTCCATTTTTCATGCTATTCAATTTTACTTTCATTTTTTCATAATGATGGCGGGAACAGCAATTTTATGCTAAATCTATAAATATATATATTTCCATCCTTTCCATGCATCAACTGAGCTTAATTGTCAGAGACAACGCCAGTTAGGAACACAAACATCGACCTGAATTCTCACATTCCTAAAGAAATGATTCTGTATAAGGTCATCTGACAAAAAGGGTTCCCAAATTGATACCCAGACAGGCGAGAAACTTTCAGGAATCCCCCGAAACGGTGCTCCCAGATTGTGGCCCATGGGGCAGAGATCAAGACTCGGAATCAGTTTCCCCAATGTTCTCTCTAATTGTGACCACTTGTAATTAAATTGGGTGATTCCGGTCTCGCCTCAGGTCATATTTCTTCAGTTGGATTTATTGCAGCGAAGGATTTAATGGATCTTATTCGCTGTCGTCGGCTCAGGAATTTTAACTTTGCTATTCAGGTAATTAACTGTAAGTTCGGGAGTAAATGACATGGTTTATAACTTCACTAGAAGATAGGTCATTTTAGATCAATTACTTTCCTGTGTTAAGCGCATATGTAATTCAAATGATCAGTCACAAGCGTTTACCAATTCCCTCCCCTTAATTATTATCAAAATAAATCTCTGATCCTGTTATAGATAATTAACTGATCGCTTGATAGTATTAAAGAAGGCCACCATCATTCAATATCCGATATTTGGGTACCGTAACAAAAATTAAATCAAAATATATAAGTTGTATCACTTTGAAACATGTTTCAAATTACCCACTATGCCAGTTGCAGGCACTCCAGATTGTTTCTTTGTAATGAGACTGATTCTGGAAGAAATATTAAGGTGAAAAATGGAAATACGATTAATGGATTATGTGTAAATTGAACTGTAAAATCTATTCATCAATATGAAGAACTATTGTAAAATATTGTGAGCGAGGTACAAACGAAAGTTCAGTAAGCTTTATTCAGTCAAAATTCACAAAGGTCAATGGCTCGTGCGAGCTGCAAAGTAGTTCCGACCTCTTGACAGAGGGAGGAAGGTGATTAACTCTGTGCATCTGTGTTTCTCCACAGATGCAAAAGGACAGATATATAGATACAAAACATTTGAATATAAAATAGTTATACATAGCTGAGTAGCTGGCATAATGATAATACATAAAAGGTGGCAATAACAACATGATTGTGAGAATCTGTTTCACTCAGCCGCATGGCGACCACTTAGTTGTTCACGTGCGGAGAAAGTTGATTCGTCAAATAGGTATACCACGTGGGTCTGTAACGTGGGGCTACAGTACTTCTCCCCCTCCTCCCCCCACCTCTACCACCCCAGAAGCCCAAATCTGTGGGCTGGTGACCAGCATGTATGCTGGTAAACCCACGTCCTCCTCTGTCGACCATCACCTGGAAGGTTTTGGTCGTCTTTGGAGTATCTTGTGTGTGCCGGAGTATGCTGGGGAGAGGGGTGCCTGTGTGCATTGACCCTGATGAACAGTTATTTTATGTTCTTAAAGTCTTCGAGGATTTACACTTTTCTGTTTGCTTGGTAGGTTGTTTTGGCCAGTAATAATTTTTCTATCGCCTTTCTGGTGTCGGATGTTGTTGTTCTTGAAAAATGTCCGCTGGCAACGTCAGTGCTTGGCCATACAGTGAGGACTTAAGCTGGGGATGCAATGAATGCTTCGTGCTGTGCTGTTCCGAGTCCCAGCAGGACCCACAGCAATTCGGAGCCTCTGTAGGTTCTGTTAATTGTCTAAATCCTCTTCATCATAGCCTTAAGGAAGATATTGTCTATATGGTCAGAGTCCCAGGCTCCATTGGAAAGGTTGGTCCTATTATCTTGTTTTATCAGTGAAGATTCCACCATTTGACATTTGTATTGACAGGTGCTCTTGCAAACACCAGAAACACAAAGCTGAAACCCGACCCAAAGCCTCAAAGTATAGATGCTGAGTAACAGACATAAGAATCAAGAAGAGAGAAGGTCTTCTGTAGCTGTTTGCGTAGGGTCGGGAGAAGACATTGTCTATCTAGTGATGGAACCAATTGTTCATAGATGAAAGACTCAAGAAGAGAGAGATTATTGGCAGCTTTTTCTATTTCTTCAGTCATCCAAAGAACGTGTAAGGTTGGGGTAAAGGGTCTTTGAATTGGAAAAGCTTTTCAATTGTTGTCTGATTGCTAAGAACCAGCTTAGGATGAAGCAGTGAGTGCTTTTCAGTAACGTGTGTTGATGTAGTTAAAAACTTGTCATTATTCGATGAAAGTAGAGGGGCTTAGAAATGAAGATTAGGTACTGGACGAACCAGATTTTGAACTATAGAATAGAGACTAACCAGGTTTTTGAAAGCACCCAGGGAAAATTTATAATTAAGAGTGTATTTACTGGGATCTTTATGTTTTGGCTCTTCTTATGGAGTATTAGGCCTTGGTCTATTTTTACCGAAAGTGGGTAAGTAGGAAACCCCACTTAGATCTACTCTGGATACTTGCAACACACCTAGCGATATTTCGTCTAAAGTTTGAGTCACATTGTTGGAAATTTTATCCGAAAACGAACAGAAGCTTTCTAACTCCGCTGTGTTTTCCGAAGAGATATCCTTGATGTCTCTCATTTTGCAGTGCTGGTTTTTATTTCGATCAAGGTTTGGATCAACGAGATCATTTTGATAACCTGTTAAACTTTGCTATGCTGGACGCAGGCTTTTCGATTCGATGGGAAGCATTTTCAGCAGATCAATGGGGTCGTCTTGTGATCTCCTTTGGGTCTGATTTTGTCAAATATTTTTGTGACATGGAGAAGAATTGGTCTTTAGCCATGCTCCCCGACATTTAGTCTATATATATAAATTGTATAGTATGTTTATACTTATTCAAACCAGAGAGGTTGCTTGGCAATTTTTAGAGTTTGCCGTAGACCGCTATCCTACTGTTAATTTTATAATAGAGTAGCACTTCTTTATCATCTCTCTCTTGCAAACAAACGCCTACCGGTCTTGATTCTAATTCTTACAGTTCATGTTTTTGTGATTTTAAACTCGGTAGTAGTTTCCACTGTTGCACTGAACCTTTCTCTCTCTCTCTCTCTCTCTCTCTCTCTCTCTCTCTCTCTGGCTTATTTTCATAATGATGTTGTCTATCTTAAATATTATTTTCAAAGCAACTAATATCCGAAACTTTTTTCTTGTTTTTTCTTTTAATATCTCGAAAAATTCTGGAATGAGAAGTTAGTTCCAGCCTTAAATTGCAGATCCTCCAGAACCGAAACTTTATTTTCTTTCTTCTCTGCTTTTTGCGAAGAAAGACAGTTTTGGCGCTGCATTAACACATTATTAAGTTCTTTGGTTTGGTGGGAAAATTTTAAAGTTGGTTCTCCTTCTCTCTCTCTATCTCTCTCTCTCTACTCTCTCTCTCTCTCTCTCTCTTCCTCTTATCATATATCGTTCAAGGTGAAAATGACATTTTCCTAGCAGGGAACGTGTGAAGTGGGAGCAGGTAGTCAATGATCAGGATTGGCGCCTGCAAAGAAAAAGCTCTAATGTCTTCTGAAACCAAAGCCTTGTAGACCAAGGGGCGGATCCCTTGGGGCGGACACGTCTGGAAATCTGGACGAGTAAATGCTGAGAGAATTAGGTACGATGTTTGTGACTCAAAGTTGATTAAGGGAGCACAGCACAAAAACCGTTGGTGAAATTGAAAGTGTAAAAGGATCATGGAATTAAAGACTATGAAAAACTTACTTCACTTTAATCATGACGAGAGAATTTTTTTGCTCAGAGGTAAATTCATTTAACCTGGAATCAATCTCATTACGATTTCTGGAAATGAGATCGTTCACATTTTTTGTGAGTTTCGTGACGTCTTGAATGAATCTGACCTTGTTGTTGTCGATGAAGCAACTGAAGAACCTCAAGGTTTTAATGGACCAGTTCAGTTTCATAATGACGTTTGGTCTAGCATTTCCTCTTTTGCAGTGAAAACATATTGATGAAGAAGTCTGGAAGGATCATAACTGGTGTACTAAATGTGTTGAAAATGGTCGCATGAGGGCACGTCACACCTGCAGTAAAACGTCGTCAACACACGTCGGCAACTCATCGGCCACACGTCACAACTAGGTCGAATACAAGTCAACGACTTATTGGTGGTTCTATTTGGTTTCTGTGAATGACATCTATAGAAAACCAAGAGATATTCTTGTGTTGGAATAGACTACTGCCGGCCCCCCTTAGTCAACAGGTTATTTGCAGCACTCATTGTCCCCTAGTTAGTTAATTATTTTATTGACAAAAAATATACAGTTATGCGTACTAATTTGTCCACAAAGAGACATAATACAAAATAAACAAAGTGGGCAGTAACCTCTTCTGTTCTCGCAAGTACATGGCCTACAAAGAAAAAATACATCAAGAAATATACAACTTTAAGCGCAAATAACATAAACCCATAAGACAATAAAAAACAAAAAACAAAAAAACTACATCCACCTAATTCATTGTTCCTTCCAGCCGTCGCTTTCATTTCATCCGCGTCAGTTCTCATATCCATTGCAGTATTACATCTGTCTCTACCATGACTGATGGTATACCATATGTCAAGGGTATAGGATAAGGGCTACCTTGCCATGTGTATCATCCGTAAACTGAAACGTTCCACACGCTTGTTAAAAAATGCTCCACACTGCACAAAGGGAAATGTTTGATTCACTGTTTCTGGACTCGAAATAACGTCCAAAATTAATGATTTCCATAACAGCGTTGAATACGTTTAACACTTAGCTTTTTCTGAGTGATTCAGTTAAAAAGAGCACTATTGGATGTTTTGACGTGGAAATTTATATTATTCACTTTAGTCCATTTTAGTTCATACTTATTCTTGCTTCGTACTTATTCGCGCACTGAGCAACTCAGTTCCCACAATGTGACAACATTAATGAAGAAACTTCAACTGCCAAAAGTGAGATTTGAAATGCTTTCATGATGGGTTGGGAACTTGGGGCGAGTTGCAGCTAAACCTCTCGGGTACTAAGAAGTGGTTTTCTCATTTGTTCCCCTTTCAGATTCAAGGCTTTCATGTTACGTGCGTATCAAAAAAGTATGAAGACATTCAGACGTAAATGTATAAGTATTTATATATGCATTTCTAAGAAAATAAAGCACAGTCCTGAAACTTTACGAAAAACTCTCTTCAAGAGCAATACAAAAATTTGCCATAATGGATTCTTCATTCGGAGTTATCAGTGACCGTCTTCCTTGTATTTACCAACGTCAATACTATTCCTCTATTTTTATCTAAACGAAGAAGCCAATTCCTTGGTGTCATCCTTCCCAGCATTCAATCCTCCACCTCCTTTGTCTCCATTGAGCCAGCGGTCTTGGATTCATACCCATGTAGTGTACCACCTTAGAGCCAATGCAAACCGATCACTGTCTAGTGAGAATGAATCAAGTGGTTCGCTGCAGCCAACACTGATGCTCATGTTGCCTCCTGCAAGACTCCAAGTGCCTCTGACCTGTTATTCCTCATCGTGAAATGAAGCTAACATTGTCTCTTGGTGAACAATCTCGCTCTGTATTATACTCACATTGATGCTCTAGTGGCAGTTGGTCTCAACTTGAAGTAGAGGTCATTTTCAACATTCAAAATTAAATTTCAGTTTTAGAATGGGTGAAGAAAAAGTTGGAGTAATTCAGACGTTAAACGAAGATTTTGTTGATATCAACATTTTAGAAATATTACTCGTACAGTGCAGACTTGGGGCAAATTATCAGAAGATTCCAACTTGTGACCCACAATGTACCTGTGGTTGTTTTACATGATTAATGATAATAATTTATATTTTATTCCCATTTTCAGATGCTGTGCACTATCTCGGCGTTGGTGAGTGTTAATGCATGATTTTTTCCCTTACTCGGGGAGTAAGCCTACACTCTACTTTGTTGTTGTTGTTGATCTCCTTCTTGTATCTCTTGTTGGGGTGTAGGAAAGCCCTATGGAAAAGCCTAAAAAGGTCTGGAAAAGGGTCTTTTGCATTGAATTAAAGGTACAGGAATTTTAGGATAGGATATTTATGATTTATTTATTAGAATTAAAAAAAAGATAATAATGTGCATGATAAACAGTACATAACAATTATTTCTAATAAGATATAGGGTATTTATTTTAGTTTTCGTTGGTGAAACAACGCGCTCTTTGACTGTAGATTTTAGCATGCTCCGTCAGTCAGCTGGAGGTCCAATCACGCCTTGTTTATGTAGCAAAGACATTTTTGAAAGTTATTCACTTTTATTATTAGGTTGTTTGTTCTTGTTATTCATTAATATTTTCTGTTCCCGCCTATTTTCTTGATGTTTTGCTAGTTTTCATTTTGGAATTTTTTGTAGTTTAGTTGCTGATTAGTTTACTTCGAGTGACTGGCTTTCTTTTGATATTGTGGATTGTGTTGACAGATATATTGGATGTCAATGAAATGCATTCCATAGTGTAAAGAGGAAAGCGTGACTGAGGGTGAGTTTGGCAGCTGGATTGGTTAAGTTTATGTGGGGGGAATTTTGCCTGCTTGTTTTTTAAGCTTGTGATCCCACCACAGTGTAGGAGACAAGGGCACAGTATTTCTCATCCTACTATAGCAAAGGTTGCTGATTTCCTCCTGTTTCTTAAGAAATCTAGAAAATTATCCTATTCAATGATTACAGGTAATAGGTCAATGCTCGTAAGTACTTTTAGGTTTCATCTTCCGGAATTACCCAGTAGTAGGGTATTGCACGACCTCCTCAAGTCCTTTAAAATCGAACGTCCAGTAGTCCCGCTTCGGCCCCTTTGTGGGATTTAGCGGCAGTTCTGAACCTTTTGGGTTCTCAAGCTTTTGAATCTTTAGAAAGCTTATCTTTTAGGGAGCTAACGAAGAAAGTATTGTTCTTGGTATTGCTCGCGACAACTAGGAGAGTAGGGGAAATCTAAGCGGTGTCTAGAAAAGTATCATATTCAGACAAGGATATTTATCTCTCTTACCTCCCGCAATTTAGAGCGAAATCTGACTCGGAAAGCAATCCCTTGCCGAGAGCATTGAAAGTTTCCTCGCTCGAGGACTTTGTTGGAGTAAAAGCAGCAGAAATGCACCTGTGTCGAGTGCATGCTTTGAAATGTTATTTAGCCTGCACTGCTAAACTGCTTCCGCATCCATGGACTTTATTCATATCCCTGAGGATGCCGTCTCGAGCGATATCCAAGAACATGATCAGTTTCTTCCTACAGGAAGTTATTTCGCAGTCTAATTCTAGCAATTTGGCTAGTTTGGTCAGTACCGATTCCCACCCCAGAGCACACAGTATCAGGGGCATGGTGACATCGGCAGCTTTCCTTAGGAATTATTCGGTGTCGGCGATTCTAGAGGCAGCAACATGGAAGTCGACATTTGTGTTAACGTCTTTTTATCTGAGAGACGTCCAATTCTTGACGGAAAAGGGTTTCTCTTTTGGTCCTTTCGTGGCAGCCAATGCGGTGTTGCCATAGTTTTACAGTTTATACTAGTTAACAGTTGTCTTGAATGTCGTGCCCTGATATGGGTAAGTAGCCGTATGTACGATGGTACAGAACCTTCAAACCTTCGCACCTGTAGCCTACAGAGAACGTCGTAGAAGATCTGTCCTTGGAACTTCTCTATTCATACAAGGTATAATATACCACATTGGAGGATAGCTTGACAATGACAAGACCAAGAGTCACGAGACTGACATCGAGGTACTCTCTCCTTCTGGCATCTCACCTGATGGACGGAATATGGGTGAAGTTCAAATGACCTTTATGCAAGTAGGTTAAACTGATTTACCTGCGTATGCCTCAAAGTATTGTAGTGCAGCGTACACCTCTGGGCCTCGACCCCCCGAGGCCATGCTCACTTGGCCTTGTTGCCTCCTTTTGCCTCTTCCTTTTTTTTTTTTTTTTTTTTTTTTTTTTTGTTTTTTTTTTTTTTTTTTTTTTTTTTTTTTTTTTGGAAGGTTTAGCAACTTTTATTCCCCGTGGACACTCATACCAGTTATATTGCATTAATTTCAACTTGCATAAAGGAAATAAGTCCTTACTGTAAAATTTAATTTGACCAAAACTGACTAGCTCGTGTGGGTATAAATAAGCTCCGGCCACCTCAATCGCCCTTCTATCTAGAGATCTCAACCCAACAGATCGGGCACAGGGGGGAGCTCCAGTTTGATACACGTGAGTTGTATTTCCACGAGGGAGTTGTGAGTGACATAATATGAAGTAAGTAATGTGTCTTAATCCTTGCCATCATTGGCCTTAGTTTATAGGATAACATTTACAATGACCTTGCAGTGATTTAGGATCACGGTTATGAATTTGTTTGTGAGAAAATATGGCCACGTGTCCACGTTCATCTTTGCTACTTGCTGTGTAAATTTGTAAATATGAACCTTAGTACACTATTTTTGTAATAAAATTCATAAAACTCGTAAGTGTTTCTAATCAAGCTGTCCTTGTGTACGGGTTGGAGCCTATCCCCTCAGGTACGACTATCAGCCTCCCTCCATCAGGCAGGAACCGGTAAGCCTGTCGCAATACTGTTTGCGACAATAATGACCGCAACAGAAAATCCAGAGGACTACATCATTCTCCAAAAGAAATATAGGGAAAGGTACCCAAAGGCAGGAGTTGAGGATGTGAAAAAGAAGTTCAATTCATTAAGGACGAACTTCCGCAAAGAGCTGAAGAAGGTCCAATCTTCACAAAAGTCGGGTGCAGGTTCTGAAGATATCTATGAGCCAACACTGTGGTATTACACCGAGATGGAATTTCTTTAAGACCAGGAAACTCCTTCAGAATCTATCTGTACGATAAATGATGCTCACTTAATTTCAAGCGTGTTAACAGATTTCCATGGCTATATTTATGTCTCTTCTTATACCAGTCCTTCATCCAGCGACGACTTTTTTTTTTCTTTTTAATCCAAAGTATCAATACAACTGAAATGCATGCCATATCCAAAACAGGCAACATGTTACCTTTACGAATCCTAGTCAGGAACTAAAGATTGACCATTAAAATTGAGCCGTGTGAGGGTATATGATTGACTCAATCAATATTGAGGACAATCTTTTTTTACATGCCAAAAGATTGATCATGTAGGGGCACTTTAACGTCGTGTATTAGGGTTAATATTAATTCTGATATTCTGGTATCAGTATTATATTGCATTTGCACTTATCTTTTAAAACTATAATTCTATCATATGAAACATTCAATATTAAAACAGCAACTTTGTTGCCAAACAGTAACTCAAAATGAAAATTGGTACCAGTTGCCTCTCTACCCAACCCCAGCCAACCTACGACTACGTTTCTCACTTTGCGTTCAGTTGTCGGTTAGGCCAAGGTATATAGAATAAGGGAGAGAGGTACAGTCACTTTGGTCGCGGGGGTAGTTGTGGGGTATTTTTCGTGACAGGCCTGGAGGCCAGGGTGGGAGCGGTCAGGCAAGTACTACCTTGGGAAACTTTAGTACCTTAGCCTGAAAGATGTCCTTTTCACACTGTTATCTTGTATACGTTTGGTGTTCTTTTGAATTCATATAGGTCACTGTACTACACTTACAAAATCGTGGATTGATAATGTTTGGCTCTCTAATATATAATAGAAACCTTAAATTAATATGCTTGACAGGACTTAAAAAAAATATTCAATTAGCATTTGACCTGGCATTTATTTACAAAAGCTTATGTATAATTTTACAGTACTTATTTTAATAAACTAACATAGATAGACATAGATAACACATAACAGTATCTGGCTTCATAATGGAAATGAAAAATACTTAGTAAAAGTGAAAAAAACAACAATTTTTAAAATTTTCATGGCATTATTTAGTTAATTTGTGCATATTTTTCTTTTTTTGCCTAATTCATAAAATTTGGGCATTCAGAGCTCTCATCCTAAAAAACATCCGACATCTGACAAAAAACAATATCACTTTAAAAGGCAAGGATAAACAATTTTCAATGTGACGTGCCAAGTCGCATAATACTCCATTGCCTGGTCTCAGTGTATTTTCTCCATTGTATGTTTGAAAAATTTTTTTTCCATTACCTTTAATTTTTCAAATAACTCAGCACTTGGTTCCGTTAATTTATCATCATGTCGCTCTACTGCACTAATCCAGGTACCTTTCACTATTTTAAGTTTTACATCTTAAGAACTGATAATCTGGAAATTTAGATGCCACATAACCTCCAACATATCGAAGGTCCTCTTCGTCTGCAACATTCTCTAAAGTTATTTCGTGAAATTCATTTTCAAAGTTTTCTGAATCTTCTTCGACATCTTCTCATCTTCAGTAGAGGCAAACACGAATGCAGAAATCATAAGCTCTCTTTCAAGATCGGTTTCATTTGAATCATTATTTTTACAACTTTTCTCTTGACTGAACATTCCTTCCGACATATTTGAAGAATCGCACTCCTTCATCGAGTTACAATTTTTTCCAGTTATAGAGTTTATTTTGCCAAGTAAATATGACCTTATTCTGTGTCTGACTTCAACTGGCGTAGGATGATCATAAGTTGCACCCATTTGTCTAAGACAGCCAAACATGTTTTCCAGTCCATCTTGGTTAAGTCTGGAGGTAATTATGTATGATACATCATATTTACTTTTCAACATATCATGCAACCTTGGCAAGGATTTGCATGACACAATAAGTCCCTTTTGGAACTGATAGATCTTATTACTTTTGCAAACTCGCATTGTTTCAGCAGTACACTTCATATTGTCAAGGGATTTTATTCTGTTCCGTCAGTTGCATCCCATAAGTATTTATAGATTTTTTTCTGTCATAAGGTACCCTTGAATTGAACACATCAAACCAGGAGTCGGCAAGCTTTATAAAGTCCCTTGTACTTTCCCCAGGACATGCTCGTCAAAAGTCCCTGACTTCCTTAAAAATCTAAAGCTTTAGATGTTGTTTCCGAAAGAAGCTGCACTGCTTTCCTCACATCCTCACAATCATACGTCTGAATTTCATTGCTGGGGCTCGCGATCCAAGAAGTTCCTTCTGCAGGTCTCTTTTATATGCATTTTCTTCAAAATGTTTACTGCATATGCGATGAGTAGTAGGGTTAAAGTAGTCCTTTCTATTACACGATGAACCCATTTCCGTCTTGCTTCCTCATCATGAGGGAATCGGAAAAAGGATACCGCCTCTTTTTTTCTACTATTTGAATAACAACCAAACACGGCGCAGTTGTTTGGCATTATTTAAATAATAATTTAGATTATATAAAAAATCAAAACTATGGTTGTATTCGAAGAATGTAAAACTAACCAATACAGATGATGGACTGAAGTGACCTGTGATATACATTTGAATGAAACGGTAGCTGAGTGACTTCTCGCCCTGACCTGGCCTCCAGGTGACGCGGGGTCTTCGGGGGATAAGCCGCAACCCCCACAAATGACTCTACCTGACCACTCTATATACCTTGGGTTAGGCAACACCTTCGGTTGGCTCCTTACAGTTTTCGGTGAATAAGGTAACTAATCATTGGCTAGACCTTATAGACAAGGGAGGAGGATAGAGGGGAGGCCCATGTGAGTTCTATATGGAAAAAAAGTGCCTTTCAAGGAATTGGGCTCCAGTGTCGTGAAATGGAAGCCTAGAAAGTCTTTGAGCAAATCACTAACTGACGATTCAAGAACTTTGCCAATGACGGCGTAAGTGTTCCTTTATTTTCTTCTTGTATTCTTACTCTTATTCTTGTTTATAAATATGTTTTGGTTTTTCATGATTTTTTTGGGATCGTGTAGTTCGTTGGGTGTTTCTGGCAAGTTCCAAAATATGAATGAACTTCGTGCTCATTGCGTGTTCCTGTTAATAACTTGATTTGTAGATTGTGTCCCTCGACGGTTATTAATTTCTGTTGCATTTGGCTTGTTCAGCATCTTCCGTTTGCTTGGGCCAGAGTTGGAATGAAAAATGTAAATTGTTTAATGGAAATGGTGTTTGTTAAACTAGGTAGGCCGGATATTGCATATTTTATTTTCATTATTGTTATAGGTCGGAATTTTTATTTTTTTTTGGCTTTCAAAAACAAGCCTCATTATTATTATTATTATTATTATTATTATTATTATTATTATTATTATTATTATTATTATTATTATTATTATTATTATTATTATTATTATTATTATTTGTTGATATGGAGGGTCAAAATTTTGTGGCTTCTTGGGAATGAGTTTGTTCCATTGTTATTCGAAACTTGATGGTAATTTTTCTTTTAAAAACTTCCATTCGTGGTCTCCCTTAGTTAGTTTCCTCGGATTTTAAGTGAAAGACAGTAGCTTTAGGCTAAGCGCCATCTAAAGGTTTTTTCAAGTTGGGAATTTAGAATATTTAGGTGATTATCTAACATTTTTTTTTCGTTTTATTATATATTGAGAAATTTCCTTTGAAAAAGAAATCTCTGTCAAAGCACCGCTAATAATCTGTTAAAAATTTGCCCTTTGCCCTCATTGTTGGGGGTTACCATCATTTAGGAACTTTGATGAGCTTCTGTGAATAATCGTAATAGAGTTTCCAGCATTTAAGCATCGCAACCTTACATGCTTTCTTATAATGGCCAATTCTGTTCATATTCTAAGTAAATTCTATTGGTGTTGGCGGTAGAGATCCTCGGGTACAAAAATGATGATTATTATTATAAAGTTATGATTTACCAGCCCAATGAGTCTAACCAGACTCTCACAGTGCTGGCCCGAAATAATTCGGGAGGAAATTATTTAAAAAATACGCTCATACAATGTTATGTCTAAAACATGGAATGGTATGGAATGAAGTTAATGAATTATAATAAATTAATGATAAATGAGGGGATTGTTAAGTGATATATGAGGTTGGAATTAAAAATATGAATTGAACTTATAATAAAGACTGAAATAGATAAAATGAAAAAGTCATCTATTTAAAATGGTATATGTTAAATCTTATTAATCAAATTAGTCTTTTTTAAAAATGTTAATACTCTATATAAAGAAAAATTATCTGATTCTGATAGTATTTCTGATAATGATTTATTGCCTTAAATATAAATTTCTTTCTCTATTAAAAATTAGGCATTCACATAAAATATGCTTGACTGTTAAAATTGTATTGCACACATTGCAATGAGGGATGTTCCCTTGTGGAGTTATCATTAAATACTCGTGAGTTAGTCTTGTGTGGCCTATTCGTAATCTGGTTAATATTACTTCAGCTCGTTTTTCATTTTGTACTGATGTATTCCACAAGTCTACTTTCTGTTTGATGCACTTTAATTTATTGGTGTTTGCTTCACTATCCCACAGATTTTGCCATTTTATTTTTATGCACTGCTTCACTGAGTTTATATAATCTGTAGCAGGCAATTTATTGTCAAAAATTGGTGAATTTATCCCAGACTTGGCCTTTTCATCTGCCTTTTCATTACCTTGGATTCCAACATGGGCAGGAATCCAGCATATTTCAATGTTAACCCCACGTGAATATAATTTATTGATGATTTGTTTAATTTCCTTTACTAAAGGGTTCTTATGTGAATAACTCTTGAGGGATTCCATTGCGCTTCTTGAGTCAGAATATTATTACAAATTAGTATTCAGTTTATTATTTGACAATTTTATTTGATTGATTGCCAATATAATTGCTGTTAACTCAGCAGTAAAGACAGTTGCTTCAATTGGCAATGAATTCTGACTTATTTTGCATGATGACATTGCAGCACAACCAACTCCTGCAGAAGATTTCGATCCATCAGTGTATATTGCTTTATGGGCCTTTACTTCGAATGTGTTCTAATGTATACTGTTTATAGCGATCTGAAGTATAATCTTGCTTTTTTGACAGATGATAAAGGTTAGAACATACTTTGATTTTCTTCATCATCCATGGAGGTGGAGAATTTGAGGGTGGGAGTATATTTACTCTAACACCAATAGATTCCAATAACCTATTAGCTCTTATTGGAATAGGTGGTTCGTGATTACTATAAATATATTCTTGCATGGCAAATAGTTTTTTTGGGGGGAATCATGTGGACGTTATCTTTAAAGCACTTCTCATTGTTACAAGGTCACGATGTAAGGATAATGGGGGTTCGCCACTTTCACAACATACTGAAGTGTTTGGAGAAGATTTAAAGGCTCCAATACAGTCTCAAGCTTCGAGTGTGGATAGAGTCTAAGGACTTCACGGTACTTTGTGATGCTGACCCGTAAATTGGACTTCCATAATCTATTTTGGATAAAAACTATAGTGCTTTCATATATCATAAGCAATGTTTGTCTCTTAGCTCCCCAAGTAGTATGAGACAATTTTCTTATCAAATTTAAGGCACTATTACATTTATTTTTTACAAAGGCTATGTGTGCTTTCCAGTTAAGATGAGTGTTAAACACAAGCCTAAAAAAATTTTGTTTTACAGTATTACTAAACTGAATGAGGCTATCACCTAATTTAGGATCTATGTCTTGATTCTGTTTCCATCTACTATTTTTTGTAGAACATAATTGCTTGGGTTTTCTCTATAGAGAGCTTAAAGCCTACTGACAAAGTCCAGTTGTGGATGTTTTTGATAGCTTTATTAAGAATTCTTTGTAGATGACGAAGACTGCTTGAGGAATAATATATAGCAAAATCATCTACGTACAAGCTATTTTGTACTCCCTGTGGTAACTGCTTTACGATGTTATTAATAGCTAGAGCAAAAAGTGTTCCACTCAAAACACTCCCAATTGAGGGACTCCACAATCAAATTGAAGGAGTCAGAATATACATTATTTATTCGTGTTTGAAAAGTTCTTTCATGGATAAAATTCTTGATAAAAATTGGTAAGTGCCCTCTAAAACCATTTTCGTGTAAGGACTTTAAAATTGAGTATCTCCAGGTCGTATCATATGCTTTTTGGATATCAAAGAATATGGCAACTGTAATTTGCTTACGTTCAAACCCTCTCCGTATATAATTTTCTAGATGGGAAAGTGAATCTAAAGTAGATCTTTCAGATTGTGAGCCAAATTGAGTTGAAGACAGAGTCTTATTCTTACATAGGCACCAATTTAGTCTATAATTTACCATTTTTTCTAGCAATTTGCACAAGCAACTTGTCAGGGATATTGGTCTATAGTTATTTGGATTGCTTGGATCTTTCCCTGGTTTGACAACTGGTATGATTATAGCATGTTTCCATGCTTTTGGGAACAGGTGATTTACCATAAATGATTATAAAGCTTAAATAAGTATGTTTTTGCTAACAGAGCCAGGTTTTTTATCATCTCAAAATTTACGTTGTCTTGGCCTGGAGCAGAAGAGTTACAGTTAGATAAAGCATATTCAAATTCCTCTTCTGTAAAAATCTGGTTATATATATATCCTCTAATGTTTCAAAATTCAATGGGACAGCTTCTTCACGGGCTTTAATGGTTCGAAAGTGATCATCTATATTGTTATACTACTTATTGCTTGGATGTTACGCCCTAAAATATTCGAAATTGCAGTACTATCATGTACTGGTTGGCCATTATGTATTAGTGCATGTCTCTGAGATCTAATATGAGATCCGTTAATTTTCCTAAATTTTTCCCCAGACTTTACTTATTGAGGTTGTATCGGATATGCTAGATACATATTTTTGCCATGACATTATTTTTCCTCTAATGGCTTCCCTTCTGAATCTTGCCGAGATCCGATTGTAATGAGGTTTTAGTAGACTGATTTCTATGGTAATGTCTACAAGTTTCTTGGCAGTGCTCTCAAAATTTAGAGGTCTTTTACTTATGGCATTAAATCTATTATGCAGGGTTTCTAATCTTCTACCTATAATATGTTTTTTCTTGTATCAGGTGGGATAGTGTATCAGACCACCAGGGTACTGAGTGTTTCTTGGGATTAGTAGTTGACTTAGAAATAGATTCGTCAGCAGCTGTAATTACAAAGTTTGTGAAGAAATCTACCGTCTCATCATGACTTTGTACTGCTGTAAATGATGAGGGAAACTGAACTTGGTGGTTGAGACTCCCAGGCCAGTTGAGTTTCAAGATAGTTGGGATAGTAACCATATAATTCTGTTAGCGATACTGTAATAAGGTAATTCTATAGGAAAGGGGCGCATGGGCTTTTTAAAAAAAGTAGTTACCTAGAGTTACGGAGAATGGTGTATAGAATTCTTTGATACTAGTCATTAAGTGAGGAAACGCTTATTAGTCCCAAAAAACGTCACTTTAAAATTTAAAAACTCACGAAAAAAAACATAAGTCGCGAATGCAATACTTACAGGGTGAACCTTTTTTACTTCCCTGTTTCTCTATGATCCATTAATACACAACGAGTATGGACAATTTTCTCTCACGGCTATTTTGTTCTTCGTCATCATGGCAGTAGCTTCTACAAGTGTTCCTGTGGAAAACTTACCCGAAAACTTACGAACTTTTCGATGTGAAAGCTGTGTCATAACATATAGTGATTTTTGTTGTTTGTATAGTTTGTAAGTAGTTCGACCTCGACCCGACCACGGTGACACTCAAAAAATGCGTGACGTCGCCTTACAAACGGAACAGCCAAGGCCCTCTAACCCCTGTGGCGAGCGCGCGCAGCGCAAAAATTCCCGCTTTTAAAAATGTGGGTAAGGCGCAAAGCGCTGTTCCGCCATGCCGAAACTGAAATCTGGAATGTGCAAAAACTGACCGCTAATTTTTTAAAATTACTTTTCATCTCCCTCACGCTAACCCCCAGTTCCCACCTGTGGTCCCCCAAGATTGTTGGTGGTTGCAGGTTGTAAGGGTTTTCCTCACTTATTTAACGATACTGAAGCATAAATAAAGTGTTATTTTAGCATTTTAAGCTGTTTAACACAAACTGGTGCGCCCCATTACTATTGAATTACCCTGTAATAATGAATATACATTATAACATTCAGCTTACAGAGGATTAACTAAAAGGTGCTCGTGAATGACGTTAATTGGGGTTTTTTTTATAATGCGAATGAAAGATAAGAATTCGATGCTAAGTTTGTTTGGCCATTGTGTGGTCTGGGTCACGAGGAGTAGCTACTTATGAGACGAACAGGTGAGCACTGCAAAGCACACGGGTGGGCAGGTGCTGTTGGCTGCAATGGCAGGTACCCAGGTGGGTTACCTGATGTCACTCACAACCTTCCAAGGCGTCAGCCTCGAACCTGCACTAAGGAGGAGAGGTTTTCAGTGAGGCCTTGCTAGGGAATAATGGCTGTGAGGTGGGTTTCCTGCGGCTGCCTGATGCCTCTGCAATAATTTCAGTGTTTGTGCTTTTGAATGGAAGCAGAAAAAAGGAATTTGAATGATCAAGGCAGGACTTTTGAGCTGCTCAGTGGAATCTCGAAGTTACATAGACACCGCAGCAGAGATCTCGTTCAAAGGCTGCATTCAAATCAGTATTGAGAATACAGATTAAATCTAAATAAGTGCTCCGTCCGAGTTTGAGTAAAAATGTGTTTATAGTACATAGAAAGAAAATACTAAGGATGTCCTAAGGAAGAAAGAAATTAGACCTATAAGTTTAGAAAAGAACTTGAATATTTGTACCTACCGAAAAAAACTAAGTCTTTCATGTTGTTCTCTCTGTCTATCACCTTTTTTACTGAGCACCTTTTCATTGGTTTGTGTGCTGCAAGGTCTGAAATTGTCATGGGGAAACCACACCTTCCGAATGACATCACAAAAAAAAACTCCACCCAAAAAGTGACATCATTAGACAATATCCAATCGTAAATAAGCACACTTCAGTTTTCTGTGAAAGAGAAGCAAGTACTGTCTTTTTAACCTATGACAAAGTATTTAGTGTTACCAAGTCATGTTTTTTGGGGCAAATATACCTATTTTCCCTTAGTTAAGTGTTAGTTGAGCCAGTACCATGAGTGGGTTGCCAGGACCATTTTCATGCTCTGATTTTGCTGCCGAGGAAAGTTTTCCATTAGTGTGTGAAAACTGCTTTGTAAACTGCCGAGATTTAACTCGTTATTATTATGGCCATATTGAAATTCTGGTCACTTTTGCCACAAATCTCGGGCTAATTAGAAGCGAACAAATTTGCCTGACATGTAAATCACAGTGTCGTCTTTATTACAACAAAAAACCTTTCCCTGTGATTAAACTTATGTAGCTTCCAAGAAAAAGAGAAAGAAGTGTCATTTTCATTTAACATTTTGTTTTTTATTTGTTTTTTATTGGTTTTTATATAAGTTCGCTCGTTTTGAGCTTCACATCAGCGATCCGACCATCAGTGATTGGTGCTCATTTTGCAGGGAGGTGATAATGAACTGGGCAATTAGACTGTCTCAGAAAATTGAAGGGGAAGGGAAAATAGTTGAAATTGATGAGTCTAAGTTTGGGTAAAGTATAATGTGGGGAGAATAATTATAGAGAGTCAGTGGGTATCTGGGGGGCATTTGTAGGGGAACTAGGGAGTGCTTTATGGTTCCCGTTGAACAACGAAATTCGGAAGTGTTGCTTGGTGTCTGGCTAAGGAGGGCTACAAGCATCTACAAGCGAATTAGTGTTGTCTTTGTGGATCCTGAAACTCTTGCCCATACAAACACCATTAGAGGCAGTGGAGCGACGTTAAAAATTTGGTGCCAAAATAGGGGCGATGCAAGAAACATTTTGTGGGGTATTTAGCAGTGTCTTATTTTAAACTATACATACAGACCCCTTACGAAGGTTTCATGCTTTTGTTAAAGTTGCTGCTGCATTGTATCTTCCACTCTTAATTTAAGTTATTTCTTGTAAATGTTTTGATTATCGTGTGAAGTATGCTGTCAATAGAGACTTCTTTACTTAAGAGTAGCACAGCATTACAAATTCCCAAGTCACTGGAGTATTGTCTCTCAGTTATATAATTTATTATCTAAATAGTCACCACGATGGGCACGTCGTACATGCATGATGTCGCCTAGGCTTGGCTAGGCGTGTCCTTTTGTATGCATTGTGCCTTATTGCTAACCTCTGTAGCTAGAGTGTGCAGTGCATTATTACTGCTTGCGCCAGTACATGCGTGCTTGTCAAGGATCCTAAAAAAAATGTTGGATAAGGCGCTTAGCGCCATTTCGCCACCCTCTGGCCCCGGCTAGCCTCTCCTTTTATATGTAGAGTAGAGGGTCAAAGTTTTGTATGCAGAGTAAAGGGTCAGCTGTAAATATGTCCCCTCATGTGTCTCTACACCAGAAATTACGAAATTTTTGTCTGCAGTACACATTTCAGGCCATTTTCCCCCTCCCCCCTAAAACCCCCGATTCCAAACAGTAGTAACCCCAAGGATTGTGAGATGGGAAATGGGGTGTAATTACTTAATGCCACCAACATGAATGATAAATTTTAGCATAATCAACTGCAAATGCATTGGAAAGTGATATTCTTTTCTACAGACAAGAAACGGAGCTCTTATTAAAATTTACCGGATACAGTATTGGAGTATTTGGGAACAGAACAGCGGAGGATTGTTATTTTCTTGGAAGTGTCAGAATGACAGACAGTTGAAGGGTCTGAAGAGAAGCATGCTGGACTTGCAGGTTTCCATTAGACCAAGTAAATAAGAGTGTGAGTAGATGAGTGCGAATTTATAGAAATATCTGTCAGTGAGTGAGTGTTAGAACGAGTAGTTTTCTCGATAAGGAGCATAAAATATGAACGAAAATTAAACATTTAAAAAAATTTTACAAAGCTTTCCGCAAGAGGAATTCATCCACAGATTTAATGTTAGTGTGTGAATTTGATGGAGTTTGAGGTCTTTTATTATATTGGGAGCCAACACTGATGTTGTGTCTATAAAGACATTGGTGTTATCTCAGGTGGGGTTACCAGATTCAGGAGGAAACTTTGGTCTCAAGGAATTTCTTCACATTTTGAGTTCCCAAGTATTTGGTATAACTTTTTTTCTAAGGAATCCTTGAAATCGAAATTAATAGAAGTTCAGCCCTGTGGGATTCAAGTTGACAGATTGTGGTCGTTACTTACCTTAGTTCGAGTTTTCTGGACTGAGGAAAGTTTTATCATTTTCACTTCAAATCCAAATTTTTGTGTTTTCAGAGGATGCTATATATCAAAATTAGTTATATCCTTTTGTATGTGTGTGTGTGTGTGTGTGTTTGCGTAATGTGCGTATGTGTATTATATACATACATTTATACATATATTGGAATATATATTTGCTTTACTTTAACCTTTATACATATGTACATACATCCATACTTATTATACATAAGTACGTGTAGCATCCTATATTAAGCTACCCCCACTAATCCTAGCATAACATCGCAATTATATAAAAAGCCTTACACACACACACACACACACACACGTTTAATCCAAAAAGTAAGTAGCTGAGAATTTTTAGAATAGATAGAAACGGAGTTAGAATACTTCATGGTTAGACCAGTTGGAAAGGACCTATGGAACAAACAAACAAACAAACCTATGGAAGGGACGATCGCCATGAACATTTTCGTGAAGCCAAGAAGAGAAGGGCGTCGGTGTGAGGAAAGGAGTTCGAGTTCAGAAAAATATAGATCAGGTGAGGGTTAAAGTCAGTCGCTTTCCTCATTAGGTCTTCGTCCACAATTTAACCGCCAAAGTACAAATGTAGTGCATATTGAGGTCTTATAATCCTTTAACAGCTACACTATTAAATATATATATATATATATATATATATATATATATATATATATATATATATATATATATATATATATATATATATATATATATATATATATAATATATATATATATATATATATATATATATATATATATATATATATATATATATTATATATATATATATATAGTATATATATATATATATATATATATATATATATATATATATATATATATATATATATATATATATATATAATATATATATATATAATATATATATATATATATATATATATATATATATATATATATATTAGTTCTTTATTTATTTATACAACATACAGTATATATATCCCAAGCTAGGGTTTTAGGGGTAGCCTATCATAGGCTGCCTAACTATCTACATTATATATATTTACAGAGACGACGTGAGGGTTGCTTGCGTCCGGGGGCAAAGTCTTTTATGGCGCCCCCAAAGGACGATGGGGGGGGGGTGTTGGCTTGGAAGGAGGAATATTTTCATTTGGAGTGTGCTAATCTTGGCAGGAAATGTTTGCCTTTATTATTTTAAATATATTGTGTTGAAAACAAAACATTCTCATTTGCATAACAGTATTCTGGAATGATAGAACACAAACCGAATTTGCAAACTGAAATAGTTTATTTTACATATAATAGATATTCTATAATTAATCATTAGCCCACATAAATAATTGCAAAATGTTGATAAGATAACTAAAATGTAGATTATAGTAAAGCATCACAGGAACCATTAACTCTTAGTAACCAAAGACAAATGGTAAATTGACTAAATTTGACTAAAAAAGAAATTAAACATTAAGGAATACAGGGGGCTAAGAAAATCATGAAAATGTACAATATGTTGCCAACATAGAAGTTAATACCAGAAAAAAAAAAGAGTTTGTGGTAAAGACTGAGTAGTTATTAATGCCTGAAAAGAAAACTGATAAGAACAAGGATGAATTAGTTCACTAAATATAAACGTTACTTTTCTTTAAAGAATGATTAACATGCGTCAAAATAATGAAAACTAAAAGATTAAAATGATGGATGCTTAGGATCAACCATATGCAAGGAAATAAATCGTTATAAAGGTATTGGAATGTAAAGATAATTAGACAGATATTGATCACAGAAAACCTAAACAAAGAAAAGGAAAGATAATGAATTGTATGACATTAAGTATTGATGGACGTTGGAATGTGTTTACAGTTTTATCTTTCTAGCGTTTACAGCTGCAAATTTGTCTATCACGTCATTAAAGCTTATTTTGTTTGCGATCTCTTGCTCTACACTTTGTAGAGTTAAATCTGGCAATCTCTCTTGTTCCATAGATGTTCGCAGATGCGACAAGATAAGTTTCAGCTTACTAACTGATCGCTCACAACTAGCAATTGATACTGCAATGGTCAGCAGTATCTGAAGAGCAACTCGAAGGTTTGGGAAAACACTTTCATCACCATATTGTTAAATAAAACAATAATTCCTGTGGGTTAGTGATCAGAACATCATCTCGTGATTTAAGCGGCATTCTGCAATCTACAATTTCTCTGAACAGTTCCAAGTTATCTAAGTCAGTGTCATAGAAACTTTGCCACATTAATGAACCTTTCTTTGATGTAGTATGCTTCATTGGTTGTAGATAGCAGCTCCTTAATATCCAAAAGAAAGCCAAACTTTGAATCCAAGTTATGCAATCTGATGAACCGTTCGCCCATTTCATTATGCATTCTGTCAATAGTACCTTTTAGCAAAGGTTGCATCTCACTTTCTGCTGAGAGACATGCATCATCTCCGGTTTCACCAAGCATTTTTTTCTTCACTCTACATCGTCTGGCAATTCTCACATCCCAAGCAAGACAGAGCTCCTTTGCTTTTTTTAATAGATGTCATGCAGCTATCCTCCCGATTAGCAAGGAAACAAGCTTGCAACGCCTGGATATCTTGTGGTGCCTCATGGAAATTCATTTTTGGATCCTGCAGCCACTTCTGGACTCAGTCAATCTTGGTAAGTAAAATTTCCAAAACTTAGTGTAGCAAAGAAATCAAATGTCAAAATTCTGCTCAATAGCTGTGTTGCTTCACTTCTGGTATCTGTTGTCTCATTCAAATCACTTCCGATGGTGTCCAAAAGTTGGACCAAATCCCCCACATTTCCATGTATGGGTCGAACTGCATCAGCTCTAGCACTCCAGCCTGTTTCAGATTTGGCTTTCACAGATATAGGCTAATTCTTCTTTAATCTCTCCCATCTATAGGTAGGTCGACCTTGAAAAAGAAAACAATTACTGCTTGCACAGTTCTAAAAAAATGTGACCATCACCACCTCATGACTAGCAGAATGAACCCCAGCCCAATTTAGTGAGTGGTTGTTACAGTTCACTTATATTGCTTTAAGATTCACTGCAGCAAGTTTTTGTTGTTCTCCTGATTTGTGTCCAGACATGACAGCGGCATTATCATAACACTGAGAATTAACACATAATGACTACATTTGTATATAATGAACATAAAAGAAATCAATCTTCATTAAATATAAAATATGTACTGAAAATTCATAAAAACTTAAAGAATCTAAGTTACTGGTTTCATCACCCCTTTTCCCCCAAAATAGATGTCTTCCCAACTTCAATTTAGGGGGCCATCAATGCTGCACCCGGGTACATATGTCCCTCCAGCCACCGTCCCCCCCCCCCCCCTCAAGATGCCTCTGTGTATGTAGGTGTATATATATATATTTATATATATATATATTATATATATATATATATATATATGTATATTAATAGGGGGATACAAGGGGGACCCAAAAGTAACCGGAATTGTGTCATAGAATTTTTTTTATTCAGTTATTGTTACATGTTTACAGTCTTATCACCTTCAAAGTATTCTCCATTTGAAGCAATGCACTTATCCAGACGTGTTTTCCACTGTTGAAAGCAATTCTGGAACTCTTGTGAAGTTATGCTTTTAATGACTCCGTCGTTTTCTTCTTAACCTCTTCAACGTCTGCAAAACGTTTTCCTTTGAGGGCTTTCTTCATTCGGGGAACAAAAAGAAGTCACAGGGAGCAAGATCGGGTGAATAGGGAGGGTGGGTAAGTGGGGTCATGACATTCTTGGTCAGAAACTGTCTCCCACTCAAGGTGGTGTGCGCTGGTGCATTGTCGTGATGAAGCCACCACCCTCCACTTTGCCACAGGTCAGGGCGTTTCCGTCTCACGGAATCTCGCAAACGCTTCAGCACTTGAGTGTGAGACAGTTTCTGACCAAGAATGGCATGACCCCACTTACCCACCCTCCCTATTCACCGATCTTGCTCCCTGTAACTTCTTTTTGTTCCCCCGAATGAAGAAAGCCCTCAAAGGAAAACGTTTTGCAGACGTTGAAGAGGTTCAGAAGAAAACGACGGAGTCATTAAAAGCCATAACTTCACAAGAGTTCCAGAAAATATATATATATATATATATATATATATATATATATATATATATATATATATATATATATATAATATATATATATATATATATATATATATATATATATATATATATATATATATATATATTATATATATATATATATATATACATATAATATATACATATATATACATATATATATATATATGTATATATATATATATATATATATAATATATATATATATATATATATATATATATATATATTTATGATATTATATATAATATATATATACATATATAACGACTTGGAGGAAATCAGATGGATTGACCGAATCCGGACTATAACCTTCAGAGAGGCCAGGGATGCTGACGCATCCTTCATTTCACATTCCTGGATAGCTGAATGCATTAAAAGAGATGAATCCTTTGTTAAAAGAAACTGGAACAAAAATCCATACGACTGCTATCGCGAAAAGAGTGAGAATCTTGGAAGGCCTGAGGTCCTTTCTCAGGAGTCAAAAGATATAGCTGAGGCAGTGAGTAGACCAAGAAAGTCTTTTCGTAAATTGGTGTTTGAACTAGAAACAAAAAGGGGAAAGAAGAGAAGTTGTAGTGCTGTATATCATGAGTTGAAAAAAATCTGGTATCAAGCCATTTCATGTTATCAGCAAGCACAACATCACTCAGCAACAGAGAGAAGACTGCATGGTTTTGTGGTTCATTTCTTAAAGATTGAGATGAACTGACTTTCTCCATGTTGCCGCATCAGAAGAATTCTTCATTTAAACAGTTAGGAAGCCAAATCATAAAAATGACATCATTTGGGATGCAAAATTCGATGATATCAGCAATGACGTGCGCTATTGCCAAGTTGTGGAATTTCCCGAATGTTTTGGAATTTTTCTCTGTTTCATAGCCAAATGGTTAATGAGGATCATCAAAGAAAAATGACAGTCATGGAATGGCGAATACCTCAAAGAAACTGCTTACTGGTGGAGTATTTCCTTTCCTCAAAGATCCTGAAAATGTTTTATCTGTTGAAAAAGTCAAATTTTTGCATGATAAGGCACCATGTTTCAAGGCTCTTCAGATGCAGGAGCTGCTTCGAAACAGTGGTATCAGTTTCTTCTCATCAAGTGAATTTCCAGGTAGCTTCCCTCACCTTAATGTGTGTGAAAACATTGGTAGTATCTTAAAGGATTGTGTTGAAGCACGCACAGTGAACTATGATGGTATATCAAGCCTCGACGACCTGCGAAGAGAGGTGACCGAAATGGTCAGGGAAATGGAGTTTGAGTCTCAGTTTTTTTGTGATTTAATGAAATCATACCCGTCAAGAATGCAGGCTGTGGTACAGGCAAATGGAGGCCACACAAAATATTAAATACTTAGAGAGAAACTTCTTTGGAAAGCTTGTGTCATGCAAAGCAACCATCTGATTCTTGGCATCACAAAGCAAAAAGCTCTTTGCTCATTATTCCAATCCACATAGATTACACACAATTTTGGGACTAATTAGCCTGGTGGTAGTTTTTTTATTTTTTTCAGTCGCAGTTCGGAGAAGCAGTTTAATGAAGACCAATCATTATTTAGGTAGGAATAATACAATTTTGTTCTTGGTTATGTTAAAATACATTGATGCTCCTTTATTTGCTTTCAGTAAAAGCTATTCTGTGTCTAATGATTAGCTTGATTTTTGGAATAGGTTTATACAGGGATTGAAGATTGCTAATTAATAATAATAATAATAATAATAATAATAATAATAATAATAATAATAATATGTGGCGCCGTGGCAGAGTCGGTTAGGTCGTCAGTGGACTGATTAAGTTAAGCAACATTGGGGTTGGTCAGTCGTTGGATGGGTGACCGCTCTCCTCGGCGTTGATTCCTTGGTAAAGGGTCTTTACCATAATTTCCTCAGTCTACTCAGCTGTAAATGAGTACCTATCCCTGATGGGGTAGGGACCAGCTATGGGTTAAATAGCAAAACTCAGCAATGATGGAAAGAAATGAAGGAATAAACAACAACCACGTAAATGGAACCTCTGGCAACAGAGGAGCTTCGTCCGGCAACCAGGTATTCAACCCAATTGAAGGGGAAGACGGTCAGGTACTTGGAGGTCGTCATCCAGCAACTGACCACCACAACGACAGTAATCAACAGCCTGAGATTGGAACTACAGAAACAAAAAGGAAGAAATGGACAAGAGAAGAAAATAAGGAAATATGGAGATGCTACACCAGAAGCAACCCGACGGAGAGAGGATATAGAAAGAGGTTGGTCAACATCTGGAATGAGAGGAATAACACCCCCCAAGCAAAGCAGAGGCTGGCAGACCAAGTAAGGAACATAAAGAAAAAGAACTGGCTCTCCCTAACAGAAAGAGAAGAACTGGAAAGGGAAATGTCACACGACAACGAATTACACGAAGACGACAGAGATGATGAGGTATCAAACAACGACACACAAAGAAACACCGACGAAGTAACAGAGATGGCAGAATGGGTAGAAAAGATTAGACAATGGATGGAGCCAGATACAGAGAGAACAAAGATCCCCTCCATGAAAGCCTACAACACCAAGAAATTAAGGGAGAAAACAAGTGAGGTCAATGAAATAATGGACATAATACACACCACCAGTATCACAGAAACAAATAACTTGGCATATGCAGGAGCAAGATTAGTAGCAGAACAAATGGGGATTCGAACACCAACACCACCAGCACAACCAACCCAACAGAAACCAAAACAGCAACCTCCTTGAAAAAGGCGCCTGGAAAAGCAAATCATGGTGATGAGATCTAACTTGAGTAAACTGAAAGAGATGGCAGAAAAAAAGGCTAAGAAGCAAGAAAACAAGGGAGGAACTCAACGAGAAATACAAAGTACAAGAGAGGGGACTAAACAACACAATAGAAGATGTAAAACAGAGGCTTAAGGCCAAAGCACATAAGATCCAACGGTACATGAACACGAATAAGGGATACCAACAGAACAAACTATTCGGAACCAATCAGAAAAGACTATACAGCCAACTAAGAGGGGAAGACAGCCACCCAGAAATTCCTGAAGCCGAACCAAGTAAGAGACTCTGGGAAAACATATGGAGCAATCCGGTATCACACAACAAACATGCAACATGGCTCCAGGAAGTCAAGGAAGAAGAAACAGGGAGAATAAAACAAAGATTCACAGAGATCACGACAGACACAGTCAGACACCAACCAAAGAAAATAAAAATGCCAAAACTGGAAAGCCCCAGGTCCTGATGAAGTCCATGGATACTGGCTCAAAAACTTCAAGGCTCTACACCCACGAAGAGCAGAACAACTCCAGCATTGTATCTCAAATCACCATGCACCCAAATGGATGACCACAGGAAGAACATCCTTAGTACAAAAAGACAAGAGTAAGAGAAATATAGCCAGTAACTACAGGCCTATCACCTGCCTACCAATAATGTGGAAGTTACTAACAGGTATCATCAATGAAAGGCTATACAATTACGTAGAGGAGACAAACACCATCCCCCACCAACAGAAAGGCTGTAGAAGGAAGTGTAGGGGCACAAAAGACCAGCTCCTGATAGACAAAATGGTAATGAAGAACAGTAGGAGAAGGAAAATCAACCTAAGCATGGCATGGATAGACTATAAGAAAGCCTTCGACATGATACCACACGCATGGCTAATAGAATGCCTGAAAATATATGGGGCAGAGGAAAACACCATCAGCTTCCTCAAAAAAATAAACAATGCGCAAAACTGGAATACAATACTTACAATCTGGAATAAGACTAGCAGAGGTTAATATCAGGAGAGGGATCTTCCAGGGCGACTCACTGTCCCCACTACTTCTTCGTAGTAGCCATGGATTCCCATTGGACAAAAAGTTACTACAGAAGATGGATGCCGGGTACCAACTCAAGAAAAGAGGCAACAGAATTAACCATCTGATGTTCATGGACGACATCAAGTTGTATGGTAAGAGCATCAAGGAAATAGATACCCTGATCCAGACTGTAAGGATTGTATCTGGGGACATCAGGATGGAGTTTGGAATAGAAAAATGCGCCTTAGTCAACATACAAAAAGGCAAAGTAACGAGAACTGAAGGGATAAAGCTACCTGATGGGAGCAACATCAAACACATAGATGAGACAGGATACAAATACCTGGGAATAATGGAAGGAGGGGATATAAAACACCAAGAGATGAAGGACACGATCAGGAAAGAATATATGCAGAGAATCAAGGCGATACTCAAGTCAAACCTCAACGCCGGAAATATGATAAAAGCCATAAACACATGGGCAGTGCCAGTAATCAGATACAGTGCAGGAATAGTGGAATGGACGAAGGCAGAGCTCTGCATCATAGACCAGAAAACTAGGATACATATGACAACACACAAAGCACTACACCCAAGAGCAAATACGGACAGACTATACATAACACGAAAGGAAGGAGGGAGAGGACTACTAAGTATAGAGGACTGCGTCAACATCGAAAACAGAGCACTGGGGCAATATCTGAAAACCAGTGAAGACGAGTGGCTAAAGAGGGCATGGGAAGAAGGACTAATAAAAGTAGACGAAGACTCAGAAATATACAGAGACAGGAGAATGACAGACAGAACAGAGGACTGGCACAACAAACCAATGCACGGACAATACATGAGACAGACTAAAGAACTAGCCAGCGATGACATATGGCAATGGCTACAGAGGGGAGAGCTAAAGAAAGAAACTGAAGGAATGATAACAGCGGCACAAGATCAGGCCCTAAGAACCAGATATATTCAAAGAACGATAGACGGAAATAACATCTCTCCCATATGTAGGAAGTGCAATACGAAAAATGAGATCATAAACCACATAGCAAGCGAATATCCGGCACTTGCACAGAACCAGTACAAAAAGAGGCATGATTTATTGGCAAAAGCCCTCCACTGGAGCCTGTGCAAGAAACACCAGCTACCTTGCAGTAATAAGTGGTACGAGCACCAACCTGAGGGTGTGATAGAAAACGATCGGGCAAAGATCCTCTGGGACTATGATATCAGAACAAATAGGGTGATACGTGCAAATAGACCAGACGTGACGTTAATTGAAAAAATCAAGAAGAAAGTATCACTCAATGCTGTTGCAATACCATGGGACACCAGAGTTGGAGAGAAAGAACGAAAGAAAAAATGGATAAGTATGAAGACCTGAAAATAGAAATAAGAAGAATATGAAATATGCCATTGGAAATTGTACCCATAATCATAGGAACACTAGGTACGATTCCAAGATCCCTGAAAAGGAATCTGGAAAAACTAGAGACTGAAGTAGTTCCAGGTCTCATGCAGGAGAGTGTGATCCTAGAAACGGCGCACATAGTAAGAAAAGTGATGGACTCCTAAGGAGGCAGGATGCAACTCGGAACCCCACACTATAAATACCACCCAGTCGAATTGGAGGACTGTGATAGAGCAAAAAAAAAGAAAGATAGAAAGAAAAAAATAATAATAATATCCTTTATTTCCCAAAAGCTTTATATCAGAGTTTCAATGCTTAAATCTCTCTAAAATTCTGGTTTCATGTCAATGCAATGCTTACACAAGAACAAGAACAATATATCACATAGTCACTGTATAATAAATCGAGACATAAACTGATCTCCCCAATCTTATAATAATGAAATATTCAACGCTTCTTAGGAACCAAATTAGAGTCAGGATTGCTGTACTGTGTTCCACCCGTTTTCTGTTTATTCTCAGTTCAGTATATCAGAGAATAGTGAATTGTATGGATTCCTAAAGGTCTTTTGGCATCATTCTTGAAATAAAATAGAGCTTTTCACCTATGTTCTTTACTCTAAGTCGGAACTTTCTTTTTTAATAATAATGTGCTTTTGAATTTCGAACATCTTTTAATAAAAGTGTTTTTTGATTAGATTTTAATTTAGATGTTGCAAAAGCTAGTGCTTTCAAATTCCTAATTGTTGTAGGAATCAAGTAGGCAATTCCAGTTGTGTATTCAGTGTTTACATGAGTCTTCATCATGGGCCTAATTCTTTTTTTATTTTTTTTAGGAAGTGCACGAGAATGAAATGGAGATTTTAGTTAATCATTGTTCGAATTTTATTACAAAGATCAAGACGCAACTATTAATTGTATTGAATTAATTAAAACTACATTTTTGAGACAGTCCTATATTCTGGTCGGAAATTTTCATTATGCATCAAATTTCGACAAATACTACTTGTGATGTTATGTCTGTGCATTAAGTTCAGCTTGGCAGTAGACAGTTTTTTTCTTTCTTTAATCAACTTGGATCAACGAGTGTCTTTGGGTTAATGTAATAAACCTATTGATCCCTTAACTTTATTTATTTATTTATTTAATTTTGTACTCTGGCAAAATGAGGTTCCAGGCTTATTGTTCTTGTTGGTTGCTAAGTTAGAAACTCTCTCTCTCTCCTCTCTCTCTCTCTCTCTCTCTCTCTCTCTCTCTCTCTCTCTCTCTCTCAAGTGTAAGTTATTCCCTGTATGAAATCTGCTTTCTCGAGTCTTACATGAAAAGCACTCTCCAATTATAAGGTGGTTAAAACGAACCATTACTGAGACAAGAAAACTAATCCTCAAGACAATGAACTCATTCTGATAATTTAGAATTTCCTCACTTCATTCATTCACTGTTCACTGTTTCTTCAGAATGACTCATACAAACACCGACTTAAAATCAACCAAGATATATTAGGTGATCATAACTCGAAAGTAAGTCTCTCTCAGCTGCCAACAACAGCTGTAATGGAAATACAATGATCCAGGTAATTAGAAGAAGATTGAGCCAATGAAATGAAATGTATTTCCTTCAGATCTCAACGAATTTGGTGCAATGTCTATTGATGAAGTCATTATCGTGATACGAGAGTCAGAGTGTAATGATACATTGTAGCAATTAATCAGGAGATGAAAGGATGATTAAGAATATCATTCAGTTAAGCACGGAATTTTTCTTGTCTTTTTTAACAGATTTGGAATGACAATTTCTTTAATGAACTCTGTTCTTGAAAACATTTTGCATATTTGCTGAAACACTGACAATTGTCTTTTGTTCCAGTAACCAGTAACTGTCTTTAATAGTATTTCTGACTGACGAGTAAAATTCAGTTCACGATTTCATATTTACTTTCCATTAGCAACCCCCCCCCCTTCTCTCTCTCTCTCTCTCTCTCTCTCTCTCTCTCTCACGTAAAATAAATATATCAGTAAAAGGGGATCATGAGCAAACCCACATTCATAAATCTTATTGATGGAGATCATTTGAGAGCTAGCTGTGTCAATAATGATTTCAGTGAGTTAGACGCACATCTGGGAAGCTGTCCCGTCTACATAATGTCCATGAAAAGAGAAGTAACCATAAATCTATAGGGATCACCCGAGGGAATCTGAGGGCCAGATTTGGATGAATTTTTTAGTGCCAAGAACAATGTTACTCAGCAAAGGGGGAATATGTGTGGATTAAGTATTTATCGTGAAGAGATTCCATGAAGTAAGAACGCGAAGGGAAAACTGTATGTGACATTCTTTGACCCAGAAAAACTTATGATACACTTTATCGATAGAGCTCCAACTTGCTTGTAAGGTATTAAGGATACATGGTAAAGAAGATAAGTAGTAGGGAGTAATTCTATAACATTTTCCGAAGGAAACAACTATATATTTTAGAATGTATCAATTAGAGAGTGAAAGGTTTTATGTAAACAGGAGGATGAAAAAGGTTTAAGTTTATTTCCTTTACTCTTTAATATTTTCATGGATGTATTAAAGCGATTAGTCAAATTTTTTTTAGATGATTTGATTGTCATAAAGAATAGAGGACGCGAGAGGGTGTGTGGTATTATATATATTATATACATACATCATATACACACATACATAATATATATATTATATATCTATATATATATATATATATATATATATATATATATATATATATCTATATATAATATACATTCCAACAGGGGTTCCAGCAAGACAACAGCTTACATGATCAGTTTATTAAAGAGACGTTTCGTTGCCCCAAAACAATGGCACATCATCAGTCT